>NC_053494.1:67794118-68094118 GCF_905171775.1 Rana temporaria
CGGTTCTTTATCATTAATTGCAAAAAATTCTTCCAAGTTTTTTTTCAGAGCCAACAAGTGATTCTCCTGCGAAAGAATATAGGTGTTATTCCTCCATATGTAGCTATTAGAGCAAGATAGCCCTTGGTTGATTTCAAGTGTGATTGGTGCGTGATCGGACCAGGTTATATTGTGGATGTCAGCTTTGACAATCTTTGGCAGGAGAAGCTTGTCGACAATGAAGTGGTCTAATCTAGAATAGGATTTGTGAACCTGTGAAAAAAAAGTGAAGTCCCTTTCTGTCGTGTGCAGGCATCTCCAGGTGTCATACATGTCTTCTGAGGAAAAGATGGGAGATAAACCTTTCCTGGAGATAGTTCCTTCCTTGGAGGTGTCCATAACGGGATCCATGGGTGCATTGAAATCACCGCAGAGTATAAGAGTTCCTTCTTGTATTTTCCTTGTTTTCTTGAGAATTTTCCGGATGAATTGGTGAGGATTTCTATTGGGAGCATAGATGTTAACAATTGTGTAGATTACATTGTCTATTGAGGCCACCAAAATTATGTATCTGCCTTGATTGTCGGTTATTAGGTTGATCTGCTTGAAAGAGATAGTGTCCTTGATTGCTGTTATCACTCCTTTTTTCTTCTTTTTGCAGCTGGATATGAAGATATGAGGAAATTTATGATGGTTGAACTTGGGAGTTTTGTTTAATGCGAAATGGGTCTCCTGGATGCACATGATGTCACAGTCATATTTTAGGGCATCCGTCCACAGAGCTCTTCTTTTGTAAGGACTGTTAAGTCCTTTCACATTCAGCGAAAAGAGTTTAAGATTCATTATAGTTACTTGTGTACTTGCTATAGGTAGTCAAATATTTTTTATACAGATAGTTTGTAAAGGTAATGGTTTTGATGTAGATATATTTTCCTGCCATTAGATGGCGGTGTTGGACCGAGTATTCAATATAAGTGATTTTAAAGAAACGAAAAAATAAAACATAGTCTTGCACATTGCGTGTTTTTTATATAATATTTTTTATATATTATTTCCTGTATTGTTTTCACTATTTAGCTGGCTAGTAGCAGCAACAATAGCCACTCTTTCACAGGAGCACTGTGGCATATTGATTGATGTGTATGCCGATACACCAATTTACACTTGTGATTCAAGTTTAAAATTACTGTGTCACATATGCATGATTTAAATTTAATTTATATATTTTCATAGATTGTTTGTATTTAGGAGATCCACATCTAAGATTGGGCACATTGTGGCCCTGGTATATAAATTACACTTATGGTTGAGGGTGTATTCTATTAATCCACAGCCCACACTTCCAGAGATTAAACCCTCTGGATAATTAGATCAGCGCAGTAACATTTTTTCCTTATGCACTATTAAACCCCTACCAAGGGCACACAGTACTGCAGCAGATCACGGTTTATATTTATATTTAATTTATTTTATTTTGCGCCGGTGACACTCACAACCAAACAATAAAAGCTGAATTTTTAAACGTTACTACACTATTTGGGACCCTTTTCTCTCCTCCATATGTGAAAACCACTGCAAGCATCACCAGGATCACAGGAGGACGTACTATTGCCAGAGTGCTGCACAGTGGCATGCACTGTGAATGCTGTAAACCCCAAGAGGGGGTGAAAATCCGGTGAGTTCGGCACACATAGGAGCACAGTTTGAGGGGATCACTGTGTGAAATAAGGAACTAGACGTTCACAAAGCACCAAGCACTTTCTTAATTTTTTTTTTTTATTTATATTTAAATTTTACCTAAAAAAAAATATATATATACATACACACAGTGCCTTGCGAAAGTATTCGGCCCCCATGAACTTTGCGACCTTTTGTCACATTTCAGGCTTCAAACATAAAGATATAAAACTGAAGAATCAACAACAAGTGGGACACAATCATGAAGTGGAACGGAGTTTATTGGATATTTCAAACTTTTTTAACAAATAAAAAACTGAAAAATTGGGCGTGCAAAATTATTCAGCCCCTTTACTTTCAGTGCAGCAAACTCTCTCCAGAAGTTCAGTGAGGATCTCTGAATGATCCAATGTTGACCTAAATGACTAATGATGATAAATAGAATCCACCTGTGTGTAATCAAGTCTCTGTATAAATGCACCTGCACTGTGATAGTCTCAGAGGTCCGTTTAAAGCGCAGAGAGCATCATGAAGAACAAGGAACACACCAGGCAGGTCCGAGATACTGTTGTGGAGAAGTTTAAAGCCGGATTTGGATACAAAAAGATTTCCCAAGCTTTAAACATCCCAAGGAGCACTGTGCAAGCGATACTGCAAATCTACGAAGACCTGGCCATCCCTCTAAACTTTCAGCTCATACAAGGAGAAGACTGATCAGAGATGCAGCCAAGAGGCCCATGATCACTCTGGATGAACTGCAGAGATCTACAGCCGAGGTGGGAGACTCTATACTGCACAAATCTGGACTTTATGGAAGAGTGGCAAGAAGAAAGCAATTTCTTAAAGCTATCCATAAAAAGTGTTGTTTAAAGTTTGCCACAAGCCACCTGGGAGACACACCAAACATGTGGAAGAAGGTGCTCTGGTCAGATGAAACCAAAATCAAACTTTTTGGCAACAATGCAAAACGTTATGTTTGGCGTAAAAGCAACCACAGCCCATCACCCTGAACACACCATCCCCACTGTCAAACATGGTGGTGGCAGCATCATGGTTTAGGCCTGCTTTTCTTCAGCAGGGACAGGGAAGATGGTTAAAGTTGATGGGAAGATGGATGGAGCCAAATACAGGACCATTCTGGAAGAAAACCTGATGGAGTCTGCAAAAGACCTGAGACTGGGACGGAGATTTGTCTTCCAACAAGACAATGATCCAAAACATAAAGCAAAATCTACAATGGAAAGGTTCACAAATAAACATATCCAGGTATTAGAATGGCCAAGTCAAAGTCCAGACCTGAATCCAATCGAGAATCTGTGGAAAGAACAAAAAACTACTGTTCACAAACACTCTCCATCCAACCTCACTGAGCTCGAGCTGTTTTGCAAGGAGGAATGGGCAAAAATTTCAGTCTCTCGATTTGCAAAACTGATAGAGACATACCCCAAGCGACTTACAGCTGTAATCGCAGCAAAAGGTGGCGCTACAAAGTATTAACTACAGGGGGCTGAATAATTTTGCACGCCCAATTTTTCAGTTTTTTATTTGTTAAAAAAGTTTGAAATATCCAATAAATTTCGTTCCACTTCATGATTGTGTCCCACTTGTTGATTCTTCAAAAAAAATTACAGTTTTATATCTTTGTTTGAAGCCTGAAATGTGGCAAAAGGTCGCAAAGTTCAAGGGGGCCGAATATTTTCGCAAGGCACTGTGTATAATATATATATATATATATATATATATATATATATATATATATATATATATATATATATATATATTTATTTGATTTTTGTCAGTTCATTTACGTACTTGTTTGGATTGGATATTGTCAGTACTAGGATCCCTATAGGACCCAGCACAACTCACCTGACGCAGCCTTTGCCTGGGAAACAACAGTGTTTGGCCAGCTCACCTTTAAATCACCTGTATCATCATCCAATCAGTGCTCGTGATAGTTACCTTTGTTTGCCACTGTTTGAATCAGCCTGACATTCTGCCCTGTGTATTTCGTGTATGACCCGGCTTGTTTGACCCTGTTTGTATGCTTCTGATTCGGTACCGTTTGAACTCTGATCTACCTGTGTATGACCCAGCTTGCCTAGACTATGCTTTGCCTGATTCTACTGTAGTACATCCATCTGCAGCAGTGATCTACAAGCACCAGCTTTCTTCAAAAACTTTATGAATGACATTTTCCGTGACCTGTTGGGTCGCTTCATGCTTGTATACTTGGATGATATTTTGATATACTCTCCCAATCTTGAAACACATCAGAGGCATGTCTGCTCAGTATTGGCCTGATTAAAGGCTCATTCCCCTTTTGTTAAGCCCGAAAAATGTTTATTTCATGTCAAACAAGTACCTTTCCTGGGCTACCTAATCTCTGACACAGGCCTAACCATGGATCCAGCCAAGATTCAAGCCATTTTAGACTGGGCATCACCTTCAGACCTGAAACATTTCAGCCCTTCATGGGCTTTGCAAATTTCTATCAGAAATTCATTAAGAACTTTGCCACCATTGCACATTCCATCCCCTCTCTAACCAGGAAGTCTCAGACTAAGTTTAAATGGACTCCTGAAGCCCAGGCAGCCATCCTGTTCCTGAGCTGCCTTTTATTGTGGAGGTAGATGCATCCGAAGTAGGGGTGGGGGCGCTTCTGTCACAAAAAGATCCTGTAAATGCTGCCATCCACCCCTGTGCCTTCCTGTCCCCTAAATATTCCCTAGCGCAATTATGATATAGGCAACAGAGAACAGTTAGCCATATAGCTAGCTTTGGAGGATTTGAGACATTGGCTGGAGGGAGCTCGCTTATCCATTCATAGTTCTGACTGACCACAAAAACCTTGAATACATCCATTCTGCTAAAAGACTGAACTCCCGTCAAGCCATTGTTCTCCAGATTTGACTTTACAATTTCTTATTTACCAGGGCCAAAAAACATTAAGGCTGACGCCTTGTTTTGCAGCTTTTTTTCAGAGCCTCCACCTCCGCTTCCTCCACAACCCATTATCTCTGAGGATAGGATTTTGGCTTTCACCCAGACTGACATCTCTGAGGCCTTATTACCTGCACAGGCTGAAGCCCCTACCTCCACTCCCTCTGGTATGCTTTTTGTGCCCCTGGCTCTTCGTTTGCAGGTATTGCAGCAGGTACATGCATCAAAACCTACACCAGTCCAGAACTGAATTTTTAAGAGCCTGGTAGCCCACTTTTATTTAAAAGCACAGAAGTTCACAAATACATCAGTAGCCCTCACAGGGGGTTCCACCATTACTATACCTTGCACACTCAACACTTTAGCCTCCTGGCTTTCATTCTTGCCATCTGGCTTTTGTACCGCGATTTGCCGCGACAAATTGCAGCGTTTTTTAACCTTGTTTTCGCTGGAGGAGTGATTTACACATTGTCGGCTATGCCGAACGCCGAAGCCGCCTGAAAGAAAGGGTCAGGGACTTGTTTTGAGCTTCAGGCCATGGGTGTAGGAACCCTTACAAATCTGGGGGGGACAGCATTTTTACTCGCCAGGTAAATTCTTATTCAGTAAACTCGGACTCCCACATGCCATGTGGGTTAATTTTTACTTATGCCATGTGGGTTGATTTTTACTAATGCCTTGTGGGCCACAAGGCATTAGTAAAAATCAACCCACATGGCATAAGTAAAAATTAACCCACATGGCATAAGTAAAAATTAACCCACATGGCATAAGTAAAAATTAACCCACATGGCATAAGTAAAAATTAACCCACATGGCATAAGTAAAAATTAACCCACATGACATTAGTAAAAATTAACCCACATGGCATTAGCAAAAATTAACTGGTTAGCTGGTAGTGGTAGGTTAGGTGATTGACAATAGTTCCAGGTTAGGTAGTAGTGGCAGGCTAGGTGGCAGTGCCAGGTTAGGTGGTAGTGCCAGGTTAGGTGGTATACAGTAGTGCCAGGTTAGGTGGTAGTGCCAGGTTAGGTGGTATACAGCAGTGCCTGGTTAGGTGGTAGTGCCAGGTTAGGTGGCATACAGTAGTGCCTGGTTAGGTGGTAGTGTCAGGTTAGGTGGCAGTGCCAGGTTAGGTGGTATACAGTAGTGCCAGGTTAGGTGGTAGTGCCAGGTTAGGTGGTATACAGTAGTGCCTGGTTAGGTGGTAGTGTCAGGTTAGGTGGCAGTGCCAGGTTAGGTGGCATACAGTAGTGCCAGGTTAGGTGGTAGTGCCAGGTTAGGTGGTATACAGCAGTGCCAGGTTAGGTGGTATACAGTAGTGTCTGGTTAGGTGGTAGTGGCAGGTTAGGTGGTATACAGTAGTGCCTGGATAGGTGGTAGTGGCAGGTTAAGTGGTAGTGCCAGGTTAGGTGGTATACAGTAGTGGCAGGTTAGGTGGTAGTGGCATGTTAGGTGGCATACAGTAGTGCCTGGATAAGTGGAAGTGGCAGGTTAGGTGGTAGTGGCAGGTTAGGTGGTATACAGTAGTGGCAGGTTAGGTGGTAGTGCCAGGTTAGGTGGTAGTGCCAGGTTAGGTGGTATACAGTAGTGCCTGGATAGGTGGTAGTGGCAGGTTAAGTGGTAGTGCCAGGTTAGGTGGTATACAGTAGTGCCAGGTTAGGTGGTAGTGGCAGGTTAGGTGGTATACAGTAGTGCCTGGATAAGTGGAAGTGGAAGGTTAGGTAGTAGTGGCAGGTTAGGTGGTAGTGGCAGGTTAGGTGGTATACAGTAGTGGCAGGTTAGGTGGTAGTGGCAGGTTAGGTGGTAGTGCCAGGTTAGGTGGTATACAGTAGTGCCAGGTTAGGTGGCAGTGCCAGGTTAGGTGGTATACAGTAGTGCCTGGTTAGGTGGTAGTGCCAGGTTAGGTGGCATACAGTAGTGCCTGGTTAGGTGGTAGTGTCAGGTTAGGTGGCAGTGCCAGGTTAGGTGGTATACAGTAGTGCCAGGTTAGGTGGTAGTGCCAGGTTAGGTGGTATACAGTAGTGCCTGGTTAGGTGGTAGTGTCAGGTTAGGTGGCAGTGCCAGGTTAGGTGGCATACAGTAGTGCCAGGTTAGGTGGTAGTGCCAGGTTAGGTGGTATACAGCAGTGCCAGGTTAGGTGGTATACAGTAGTGTCTGGTTAGGTGGTAGTGGCAGGTTAGGTGGTATACAGTAGTGCCTGGATAGGTGGTAGTGGCAGGTTAAGTGGTAGTGCCAGGGTAGGTGGTATACAGTAGTGGCAGGTTAGGTGGTAGTGGCAGGTTAGGTGGTATACAGTAGTGCCTGGATAAGTGGAAGTGGCAGGTTAGGTGGTAGTGGCAGGTTAGGTGGTATACAGTAGTGGCAGGTTAGGTGGTAGTGCCAGGTTAGGTGGTAGTGCCAGGTTAGGTGGTATACAGTAGTGCCTGGATAGGTGGTAGTGGCAGGTTAAGTGGTAGTGCCAGGTTAGGTGGTATACAGTAGTGCCAGGTTAGGTGGTAGTGGCAGGTTAGGTGGTATACAGTAGTGCCTGGATAAGTGGAAGTGGAAGGTTAGGTAGTAGTGGCAGGTTAGGTGGTAGTGGCAGGTTAGGTGGTAGTGGCAGGTTAGGTGGTAGTGCCAGGTTAGGTGGTATACAGTAGTGCCTGGATAGGTGGTAGTGGCAGGTTAGGTGGTATACAGTAGTGCCAGGTTAGGTGGTATACAGTAGTGCCTGGTTAGGTGGTAGTGCCAGGTTAGGTGGTAGTGACAGGTTAGGTGGTATACAGTAGTGCCAGGTTAGGTGGTATACAGTAGTGCCTGGTTAGGTGGTAGTGGTAGGTTAGGTGGTATACAGTAGTGCCAGGTTAGGTGGTATACAGTAGTGCCTGGTTAGGTGGTAGTGCCTGGTTAGGTGGTAGTGGCAGGTTAGGTGGTAGTGCCAGGTTAGGTGGTATACAGTAGTGCCAGGTTAGGTGGTAGTGCCAGGTTAGAGTGGTAGTGACATGAATAGATAAGAGTCCTGTTCCCCATTTCCATCAGCTGCACTAAAAGCATTAATCTATGACTATCCAGTGCCAGGTTAGTACCTGTATACCATACCCCACCCCCTCTCTGAATACTATACCTCCCCCTCTCTGTAAACTGTAACACCACCCCCCCTCTCTGAATATTATACCTCCCCCTCTCTGTAAACTGTAACACCACCCCCCTCTCTGAATATTATACCTCCCCCTCTCTGTAAACTGTAACACCCCCACCCTCTCTGAATATTATACCTCCCCCTCTCTGTAAACTGTAACACCCCCCCCTCTGAATATTATACCTCCCCCTCTCTGTAAACTGTAACACCCCCCCCTCTCTGAATATTATACCTCCCCCTCTCTGTAAACTGTAACACCCCCCCCTCTCTGAATATTATACCTCCCCCTCTCTGTAAACTGTAACACCCCCCCCTCTCTGAATATTATACCTCCCCCTCTCTGTAAACTGTAACACCCCCCTCTCTGAATATTATACCTCCCCCTCTCTGTAAACTGTAACACCCCCCCCCTCTCTGAATATTATACCTCCCCCTCTCTGTAAACTGTAACACCCCCCCCTCTCTGAATATTATACCTCGCCCTCTTTGTAAACTGTAACACCCCCCCCCTCTCTGAATATTATACCTCCCCCTCTTTGTAAACTGTAACACCCCCCCCTCTCTGAATATTATACCTCCCCCTCTCTGTAAACTGTAACACCCCCCTCTCTGAATATTATACCTCCCCCTCTTTGTAAACTGTAACACCCCCTCTCTGAATATTATACCTCCCCCTCTCTGTAAACTGTAACTTCCCCGGTTCCCCCCTTTCTGTAACATTTACCTCCTCCCCCCTGTACCTCAACTGTGTCGTTCTGGCTCTCCATCACATGCAACTTAGTCTCTCTGGCTCTGCAGGCTGGTCGGGTGTAGTGTGGCCACGAGTGTCAGTCTAGGCCCCGCCCCCTTCCTGCTCCTTTCTCCCATTCAGCAGAGCGGCCAGCACAGCTATGCATGTCTGTGTGCAATCAGCTGTGCGCCGCTCGGGAGGGGAGGGGTCGGGGCTGGATCGGCACTGAAGGGGGAGAAAAGCAGTGACCCCAGCTGGACTCGGCGGCCCCTGCCTGCGATCCGGGGACGATCTCCCTATCCTAACCTGGGGGGGATTTTACCATACTTGTCCCCCCCGCATTATTTCCTGGGGGGATGCGTCCCCCCGTCCCCCCCGGTTCCTACGCCCATGCTTCAGGCGTATGGCATTTCAGCGTTCGGCGTGGAGATGTGAACCATCTCTATAGAGAACATTGTAAAAATCACCCCTCCAGCGTATTTTAGGCTGCAATAGCGTTAAAATGCCTAGGTGTGAATGGAGCCTTAAGCTCTCTCCTGATCAGCGCCTTGCTGCTCAATCACCAATGACATCTGCCTCCTGCAGACATGCAGCCTCTGACTCCTCTCAGAGGGATGAGTCCACAGGACTCCCAGGACAGACTTCCTGTTGGGTGGGGCCCTGAGCCATAGTCAGGTCAGAACTAAATGGCCAAACACACAGCCAGGGCTGTGGAGTCGGTAGATAAATGTTCAGACCCCGACTCCTCAGTTTTTTGTACTTCCGACTCTCCGACTCCTCTGTATTAATATGCAAATGTATTTTATACATTCCTTGAAGGAAAGAAAGGCAACATACATGTCATTACCACAGGACTGCTGGCTGGGAAGCCAACAGTCTACTGTATTGAACAGTTTAAGCAAAAGACAAATAGTGATGTCGCGAACCTAAAATTTTCTGTTCGCGAACGGGCGAACCGCCCTAGACTTCAATGGGCAGGCGAATTTTAAAACCCACAGGGACTCTTTCTGGCCACAATAGTGATGAAAAAGTTGTTTCAAGGGGACTAACACCTGGACTGTGGCATGCCGGAGGGGGATCCATAGCAAAACTCCCATGGAAAATTACATAGTTGTCGCAGAGTCCGTTTTTAATCCATAAAGGGCATAAATCACCTAACAATCATAAATTGTTTGAAATAATGTGCTTTAAAACATCAGGTATGATGTTGTATCGATCAGGTAGTGTTAGGGTTAGAGTTAGACAGGGTTAGGGTTACAGATACGGTCAGGGTTACAGACAGGGTTAGAGTTAGGGTAACAGGGTTAGGGTTACAGACATGGTTAGGGTTACAGATGGGGTTAGGGTTACAGACAGGGTTAGGGTTACAGATAGGGTTAGGGTTACAGTCTGTAACCCTAACCCTGTCTGTAACCCTAACCCTATCTGTAACCCTAAACCTAACCCAAACCCTGTCTGTAACCCTAACCCTGTCTGTAACCCTAACCCTGTCTGTAACCCTATCTGTAACCCTAAACCTAACCCAAACCCTATCTGTAACCCTATCTGTAACCCTAACCCTGTCTGTAACAGGGTTAGGGTTCACAGTGACAGACCAAACTCCCCATTTAACGCACCGCAAACAACCGCAAACAGTCCATTTGCAAAACCGCAAACTCCCCATTTACACAAGGTTGGATACCTCTATGCGTCAATCTTGGTGTAGTGATGATTGTGCTCGTGCGCACGTTTTGGAGATTGCAGGCGATGGTATTGGTTTTTCAAAGCCTATGGTCGTGCTGAGGTAGTTCAGTGACAGTTAAGTGACCCAGAAAACAATGATTCTGCAGTGTGGGCCCATTGTTGGCCTAGTAGGCTTTAATGATCACCTTAGATGATCACCAAGAAAATTTATGTTTTTTCTATGCAAAATTATCCAGCCGATCGCTTTTGGTCTGTTCACAATGAAGCAACAACCTTATCACCTGGGGTGTGCCAACAGCAGCAGTGGCCAGAAAAATTGATGTTTTCCAGGCAGAAAGTGCACTAAAACATTGCTTGAACCCTAGTTGGTGGCGGATAAGTCACGCAAGTCATCCGGCATGCAGAGATAAAATACAGCAGCGTGTGGACCATTTTTAGCCCAAGGAAGCTCATCTCATCAGGCCTTTAGTCAAATTTATTGTCCACTGTCAGTCCCTTTGGGATCCATGCCTCATTCATCTTAATAAAGGTGAGGTAATCCAGACTTTTTTGACCAAGCGACTTCTCTTCTCAGTGACAATACCTCCTGCTGCACTGAAGGTCCTTTCTGAAAGGACACTTGAAGCGGGGCAGGCCAGAAGTTCTATTGCAAATTGGGATAGCTCAGGCCACAGGTCAAGCCTGCACACCCAGTAGTCAAGGGGTTCATCGCTCCTCAGAGTGTCGATATCTGCAGTTAAGGCGAGATAGTCTGCTACCTGTCGGTCGAGTCATTCTCTGAGGGTGGACCCTGAAGGGCTGTGGCGATGCGTAGGACTTAAAAAGCTCTGCATGTCCTCCAACAACACGTCTGTAAAGTGTCCTGTCCTTGCCGGCGTGGTCGTGGTAGGAGGAGGAATACTTTCACCTCTTCCACTGTTAGATTCCCGTTGTGCTGTGACATCACCCTTGTAAGCTGTGTAAAGCATACTTTTTAATTTATTTTGGAACTGCTGCATCCTTTCCGACTTCCGGTAATTTGGTAACATTTCAGGCACTTTCTGCTTATACCGGGGGTCTAGTAGCGTGGCCACCCAGTACAGGTCGTTCTCCTTCAGCCTTTTTATACGAGGGTCCCTCAACAGGCACGACAGCATGAAAGACCCCATTTGCACAACGTTGCATGCCGAGCAACTCATGTCCCGTTCCTCGTCCTCACTGATCTCGCTGAACGTCAGTTCTTCCCCCAAGCCACGCGCAACACCACGGCTACCAGATAGGTGACAACGAGCACCCTGGGATGCCTGCTGTGGTTGGTCTTCCTCCTCCTCCTCAAAGCCACATTCCTCCTCTGACTCCTCTTCCTCACACTCCTCTTCCAGCGTTGCTGCAGGTCCAGCAAGCGATGCGGATAAGGCTGTTTCTGGTGGTGATGGTGACCACAACTCTTCCTCTTCCTCTTCACGCTCATCTACGGCCTGATCCAGCACTCTTCGCAGGGCACGTTCCAGGAAGAAAACAAATGGGATGATGTTGCTGATGGTGCCTTCAGTGCGACTGACTAGGTTTGTCACCTCCTCAAAAGGACGCATGAGCCTACAGGCATTGCGCATGAGCGTCCAGTAACGTAGCAAAAAAATTCCCAGCTGCGCAGAGGCTGTCCTAGCACCCCGATCATACAAATACTCGTTGACAGCTTTTTCTTGTTGGAGCAGGCGGTCGAACATTAGGAGTGTTGAATTCCAACGTGTCGTGCTGTCGCAAATCAAGCGCCTCACTGGCATGTTGTTTTGCCGCTGGATATCTGAAAAGTGCGCCATGGCCGTGTAGGAACGCCTGAAATGGCCACACACCTTCCTGGCCTGCTTGAGGATGTCCTGTAAGTCTGGGTACTTATGCAAAAAGCGTTGTACAATCAGATTCAACACATGTGCCATGCACGGGACATGTGTCAACTTGCCCAAATTCAATGCCGCCAACAAATTTCTTCCGGTGTCACACACCACTTTGCTGATCTCCAGTTGGTGCGGAGTCAGCCACTGATCCACCTGTGCGTTCAGGGTGGACAGGAGTGCTGGTCCGGTGTGACTATCTGCTTTCAGGCACGTCAACCCCAAGACGGCGTGACACTGTCGTATCCGGGATGTGGAATAGCCCCATGGGAGCTGGGGGGGGTGCAGTTGATGTGGAGCAAGACGCAGCAGCAGAAGAGGACTCAGCCGAGGAGGTTATCGAAGAGGATGGAGTAGAGGAGGTGGCAGCAGACCTGCCTGCAAGTCGTGGCGGTGTCACCAACTCCTCTGCAGAGCCACGCATTACATGGCAGCCGTAAGCAGGTTTACCCAATGCGCAGTGTAGGTGATATACCTGCCCTGACCGTGCTTTGCAGACCAGGTATCGGTGGTCAGATGGACCCTTGCCCCAACACTGTGTGCCAGGGATGCCATGACTTCCTTTTGCACAATAGAGTACAGGTTGGGTATTGCCCTTTGTGAAAAGAAATTTCGGCCGGGTACCTTCCACTGCGGTGTCCCTATAGCTACACATTTTTTGAAGGCCTCAGACTCCACTAGCTTGTATGGTAAAAGCTGACGGGCTAAGAGTTCCGACAAGCCAGCTGTCAGACGCTGGGCAAGGGGGTGACTCTGTGACATTGGCTTCTTACGCTCAAACATGTCCTTGACAGACACCTGACTGTGGGCAGATGAGCAGGAACTGCTCAAGGTGAGAGACTGAGTGGCGGATGGTTGAGAGGGGGGAAGGAGGACAGCAGTGGTTGACGTGACTGAAGATGCTGCACCAGGAGGAGGATGGTGGCTTTGAGCTTGTGTGCTGCTTGTACTCGTCATCATGTGTTGATCCCATAGGCGTTTGTGATGTGCGATCATGTGCCTTCGCAAAGCAGTTGTACCTAGGTGGGTGTTGGATTTCCCACGACTCAGTTTCTTTTGACACAGGTTGCAAATGGCATCACTGTTATCAGAGGCAGACACACAAAAAAATGCCACACTGCTGAGCTTTGCAATAACGGCATTCTGGTGGTGGCAACAGCATGCGTTGATTGGCGTGCTGTCTGGCTGACCCCGGGTGCCGATACATGCTGTCTGACTGTGCCACTAGCTCCTTGCGACGACCTCCCCCTGCTTCCAACTCGTCTCCTCCTCCTCTCTGTCTCCCCATCTGAACTTTCCCCCTGTTATTTTTCTCTTCGGGCGGGCACCCACGTAACATCCTCGGACACATCGTCATCATCAACCGCTTCACTTGTATCTGACAACTCAGCAAAGGAAGCAGGAGCGGGTACATCATCATCACACCATACGTCCATGTGTGTAATGCTGCCTGACTGAGTCATATCCCTTTTATCTACATACTCTGGCAATAATGGTTGCACATCACTCATTTCTTCCAACTGATGTGTAAATAACTCCTCTGACAGATCAAGTAAAGCAGCTGTGATGCTAGTGTTGGTGGTGGCGGCAGGCGGGCGAGTGGTAACTTGAGAGGTGCTCGAAGCTGAGCTGGAGGAGGATGGTACGTCAAGGTTTCGAGCGGAAGCTGTAGAAGATTGGGTGTCCTGTGTTAGCCAGTCAACTATGTCCTCAGAACTTTTCGAGTTCAGGGTACGTGGCCTCTGAACACTGGGCATTATTCTAGGGTCAAAGGGAATCACAGCACGACGGCCCCTGCGGGGTGGCCTGCCTCTGCCTGTCATTTTTTTAGTTGTACTATGCGTGCAAGCTACTGTGACACCAGATATGAGTGGCACTGTGCACTGGCAGAAGTTGGCAGAGTAGACGCTGTATGCCTGACACACGCCTGCAGACAACTAACTGCTATTCTATTGCAGTCAAAATTGTTTTTTTTTTTATTTAATCTACTGTGCCACCAGATATGAGTGGTGGCACTGGGCAAGTGGGCACAGTATACACTATGAGCCTGACACACGCTGGCAGCCAGGCAACTGACTACTATTCTATTGCAGTCAAAAATTTTTTTTAAATGTTATCTACTGTGCCACCCAGATAGATGAGTGGTGGGTGCGGCACTGGGCAGAGTGTACGCTGTGAGACTGACACACACACACACACACACACACACACACACACACACTGCCTGGCACTGGCAGGCAACTGCAATTAGATTACAGAGAAGAAAAAAAGCAGACTAATTTACTAGCCCTTAAAAGGGCTTTTTGGGGTGCTGTCCTTACAGCAGAGATCAGATGAGTCTTTCAGGACTGGAGTGGACACTGAAAACACTGGCCTAGCTATAGATTTCCCTATTCAAACAGCAGCAGCTACACTGTCCCTCCTCTCACTAAGACTGCAGGTTCCGAATGATTCTAAAATGGATGCTGTCCAGGAGGTTGGAGGGTCTGGGAGGGAGGGTATGCTGCTGATTGGCTGGAATGTGTATGCTGACTGTGAGGTACAGGGTCAAAGTTTGCTCAATGATGATGAATAGGGGGCGGATCGAACATCGCATATGTTCGCCCACGGCGGCGAACGCGAACAAGCGATGTTCGACGGGAACTATTCGCCAGCGAACAGTTCTGTACATCACTAAAGACAAACGCAATGAAAACAACACAGTTTTATTCATTTTTTTTTTTTTTAAGTGGCTGGATAGTAGCAGCAGGCATAAACATCGGGAACAGGAACTTTACCAGTTCAAAAATACAGACCACATTATTTGGTTGTTTTAGAACAAAAACAAAGCTTATCTATATGAATCAAAAACAAAATCTGTAAAACCTAGAAATGGTTTATATTAATATTGAAATGTAGTTAAAGGCTTAGCAAATGCAAATCAATTCAATGTAGAGTTCTAAGGAAGAGAATTGCCTCTGCCAGATCCTTTTATAAAGGCTCTTAAGTCAGACTTTATTATTTTTAGGGCTGAAAATCTTTCGACACTGACTTGGGTGGGTGGCATTGCAGTAACTATTCTGGCCACATCACTAACGATCTCTGGATAAACAAGGATGGCTTCTTAAACAGTAAGTTTTGATGAGCGATCATACTTTTCAAGTTTTTAGTGCTTTCTAAAACTCCTGTTGGAACTTTTTCATTTGGACATTTACTGGTTCTGTAACACTTATGCGACGTCGCTTTCCTTTAGCAACTTCCATTTTGTCTAAGGCCTCGTACAGACGACCGAACATGTCCGCTGGAAACTGTCCGACGGGCAGTTTCCGGCGTACAAGGCTGAATTGTCTTTTGGTCCGCTGGCTTGTACACACCAGCAGACCAAATTCCCGTCGGACCAGAACGCGTGCACGTAAACCACGTACGACGTCACTATTAAGGGAAAGACCAAAGTCAACGGCGCAGCCCTCTGTTCCGCTTTTGCTAGTTACGGGTTCACTCGTGTTAGTGAAGGTTTGGTTAGAGCCGATTCGCGCTTTTCAGTCTCCGTGTTTTAACAGGTCGTATTCTCGGGTTCAGTGCGTGTGCTTGCGGGATTGTAGTTGGCAATCAGGTACAGGCTTTCAGGTAGTTTCTGCTTTTGCAGTGGCGTCCTGTCCGCTCGTATCTGTTTGTCGCCCGTTCTTTGCAGGTAGTGGATTTGGGGGTGCTTTCTGTTGGAGTGCGTTCTTGACTGACCAGCCGGCCGGTTTGAAGCCATGATGGAGCAGCAGCGTCAATTTTCGCGAATTGGTGCTGGTATGGGATTGCTTCTGGACATGCTCATCGATCCAGTAGTTTGGCCAGGAATAGGGGGAGGAGGAGTTCCTGGGCCAAGAATTGGTTGCGCCAGCGTGACCAGTTCTCTCATATGCCTCTGCTTAGGGAAATCCAGGAGAATAATCCTGAAGACTATAGGAACTTTCTCCATATGACGGACCCCGTATTCAACCGTCTGCTGGATCTTCTGTCCCCCTATATCACGAGGCAGGACACTGTGATGCGCCAAGCCATCACGGCCGAGCAGAGGCTTATTGCCACGTTGCGGTACCTGGCAACTGGGAGGAGCCTGCAGGACCTCAAGTTCTCGACAGGCATCTTCCCCCAGGTGCTTGGGGTCATCATACCGGAGACGTGTTCTGCCATCATCAAAGCTCTGCAGGAGGAGTATATTAAGGTAAGTGTCCTCATTTTAACCTCACAATCTGTCTTTAAAAATGTGGACAAATAACTATTTATTTTATTTCCCAGACTAACCATGATTGTAATATGCTGTGTGTTTAACGTTCCCTTTTCTCCCTATGCATGTTGATATAAGCTTTCCATGTTCTTTTTCTTTGCCTACCTGCATATTTGTACCTTACCCAATATTAACCTGTCCAGCATGCTATCCTAGGGACAAACCCACCTAGCCTATTTTGATTTTGACATTTTTTGGGCTACTCCATTGTAGTCCCCCCCCCCTAAAACTGTTTATTTCCCCATCATAGGGCTGTGGAGTCTCTTAATTTAGTGGGCCTATATATTTGTGCCCCGAAATTCAAACCTGCACAATTTTTTATCCCAATTTGAATACTGTGAAGTTGCACAAGGATGCTTGTAGGAATATGTTTGCAAGTGGCTTCCCAATTCGCCCAGCGTTGTGATTTTCCGAACTGCGGTGGAGCAATAGATGGGAAACACGTCCGCATAGTGCCACCACCCCACTCGGGGTCCTACTATTTCAACTATAAAGGTTTTCATAGTATCGTGTTGATGGCGGTGGTGTCGGCACAGTATGAGTTTTTATATGTGGACGTGGGGAAGAACGGCCGGATGTCTGATGGGGGAGTTTTCGTGCGGACTGAATTCTACAGGCGTCTACAATCTTGTGGTCTGGAACTGCCATCGGATGAAGACAATGTGGAAGGACTTCCGTTTGTTTTTTTAGCGGACAAAGCTTTTGGGCTTGGACCTCACCTCATGCGGCCTTTTCCTCAGATGACCCTCACCTCAGAGAGGAGGGTGTTCAATTCTCGGTTGGCCAGGGCTCGGAGGGTAGTCGAGAATGCCTTTGGGATACTCGCCAACCGGTTTCGCCTGTTCCAGACAGCAATACACTTGGCGGAATATAAATTGAACACCATTGTTTTTGCCTGCTCCATTTTGCACAATTTTTTACGCAGGCACCCCCAGGCGTACCTACCCAACATCGGTGCTGAGGCACGACTACCCTCAGATACCCTTCCTGGGCTGGACACTGGTCGCGCTGGCTTGGCCACCCAATCTGCTCGTGAGGTACGCGACAAATATGTTGAGTACTTCATGGGTCGGGGGGCCATTGCTATGCCAGATCATATTTCTTTCTAATTCGGCCCCCAAAAAAAGAAATATTCACAGAACTAATAAATGATTTGACCATTGGACTTTATACAGTTGTTTGTCATTATTGCTTTTTCTTATTTTATCTGTCTTCCTGGTTCTCCAACTAACTAGTGCCAAATTTAGTTCTCCTGTTTTAGTAAATAACCACAATTGCACATTATTCACTCATCTACAAATGGGTATTGAGCATAGAAATAAGAAGCCACACATTTTTCATATTTTGATGTCAATGTTTTTATTTTCAGCTTGTTCATTACCCCCAAAAGTAGGGTTTTTAACATGAAAACATGGCTTTAGAATTGTTATAAAATGTTAATTTTTATTTTTTTTGGGGGGGGGGGGGGGTTTTCATTTATTTTTTTAGCCATTTTTTTTTATTTTTATAGTGATTATCAAGAATATAGCTCGTAACAAGTTTCAAATTTTTTGGTATCAAATATATATATATATTTTTTAGATTTTTTTTTATATATATATATATATATATATATATATATATATATATATATAATTAATATTTTTTGAATATTTTTAGTATGTGTGTATATATATATATATATATATATATATATATATATATATAATGAATATTTTTTTTTTTTAGATATATAATTAAAATATAATTTTTTTTTTTTTTTTTGGTTTTTAGATATATATATTTTTTTTTTATTATGTTTTGGGTTGTTGATATTCAGAACTTTATTTTAAAGTAAAAATGTAAAAATGTACAACCAATAGAACTTCCAAAGTTCAAATTTTTCTCTATTCACAACAGCAGTCAGTCATGGTGTGCTTTCACACTTGCACACGCCAAAATTTGAAGATGCACACATTCAGTGTTAATTCGCCAAATGTCATTTGTTCAACAGACAAAATGGCCACATGTGCTATCTGACATCATGGGTGATCAATGTCTGTGTTTTGTGGGAGCAAACCCTTCCTCTCAACTACTTGAGGATCGAGGAGGGGGTTGTACCCACAAAGCACAGACAATAGATATTCTGTGATGGCAGATAGCACATGTTGGCACACTGTGTGTGCATCTTCAAATTTTGTATTTTTTTATATACAAAATCTAAAAATGGTTGGGGGGGGGCGGGGGATGGCCGGGGGGGGGGGGGGGTGTTTCAGTCTTTGACACGGCCCATCATGTCTATTATATTTTAAAAATGTTGTTCAATGACCAACATCCTTTTACGCATATTGTCCATCTCTGTGCTGCACTCCATAATCTGCTGGATAATTATTGCAGCACTTGCACGAGAAAAATGTGCAACACCATCTTCATCCCCTAAAAAATTAAAAATGAACAAAAATTACTATTTTTCTGGCCAATCTAGATATGTTTTGCCCTATAAAGCTGGGGTAACACTGACCTGATGGTGTGCTAATTTCCACCTCCACAACTTCTCCGTCTTCGATAACTCCTCCTTCTTCAACCACTTCCCCCTCATCTTCAACGACTCCTCCTTCTTCAACCACTTCCCCCTCATCTTCAACGACTCCTCCTTCATCTTCCATAACTGCTTCTTCTTCATCCATCAATCCACCTTCTTCCAAAACTCCAAATTCTTCTTCCTCAAACTCCCCTTCATCTTCCATCACTCCTACTTCCAAAATGGCTTCTTCCTCCTCTCTTCCTTCCTCCTCTCTTCCTTCCTCCTCTCTTCCTTCCTCCTCTCTTCTTTCCTCCTCTCCTTCCACATCCTCCTCCTCCACATGCCGAGATGGGCGATTTCTGGCGTGTCTGGCCCTCTCTGCTCCTCCAAATGCTGTCGTCTTCTTTCCCCTAAATAACACAAAACAAAAGGTATACTCATCAGCACACAGATATTGGATAGCAGAAATGGCACACATTGCTTAGAAGAGGCTTTAATTTATTATCTTTTTTTGTCTTCTTCCACCAAACCTACATTTTTAGCTGACTTCTAGGCCAAGCTCTGATTCTGCCCATTTTTAGCGAAGTGACACACATGGATGCCCCCCCCTAAACTTTCTTTCTTGGAGACCCTACAAAAAATGGAATATTTATTGTGGAGACACAGGTGCTCTGCATTCCAGATGTGAAAACAGCTGCTTATTATCACTGTTGAGAATGAATACTGTTTGCCTTTCACATTCTCTTAATTTGATTTGTCCGAAATAGCTTTTACACAATGTTTGCAAACAAAGTTTTTTGCCAGAGAGCCATGTCCAGGTGTGTTGTTCCTGGACCAACATCGCATTTCTGAGAAACGATGTGATGTTACGAGGTTTACTATTAACGATCTTTGCAAAAGGTAGGTATTTTTTTTAAACACATACAATTTCAACATGTGTTCAAAAGCACAACCAGGTCAAGGAGGCAGATGTCGAAATATACATGTCAACAAATTCTTCAAGACAATTCCCCCCCCCCCCCCACAAAAATAAGGACTTACTTTTCTTGAAAATTTTCAGGATCTTCTTCAACTGATGTGGCTCCCGCAGTTTCAAGTCGGACCAACGTTTCCTGAGCTGTTCTTTGGACCTGGTGACATCAAACATCTCCTTCATTCTCCTCGCCACCTTGTCCATAATTTGGGCCTTTCTGCGGTTAGGGGTCTTGTATGGCCCATATTCCCCGTCATAGTCCTTCCTCCGCAGTATGTAAACTAACTCAACCATTTCATCAAAAGCCATATTAGTGGCTTTGTAGCGTTTGGGCCTGGATCAGGACGTTCCTGCCTCTGTCCCTTCACTTGCGGCCTGAGAGCTTCGTGTGACAATCGCCATTTTTCCTTCCCACAGTGATTATGGGCGTGGAAAAGAGGAAATGTTCCGTCATGGGCGGTGACGAGGGCGGCGATTCATGCATACGTGGAGTGTATAGAATGAAAACGACGTGTTTACGTAGGTTACACGGAGACTATTGTAGCGTTTAGAGAACCTACAGAGTTAACGCCATATTTCCGTTTCACATTGATTAGGGGCATGGCAAAGGTGACGAGGGCGGCGTTTCATACATTCGCAGAGTGTATAAAAGGAATCCGACGTGATTACGTAGGTTACGCGGAAATTATTCGAGCGTGCTAATCGAGGAGCTAGAGAGACGAAGGTAAGAAATTACAACATGGGATCAGCAGAGGCCTAGAAACTGGAGAGCCATTGGATGGGGGTTTGGTCTGTTGTTTGCACCCTTTTAACGCTATTATGTATCTTGGGTACCACAATGGTATTTTGTTATCCAAATGCTTTTGGACACATCACAAAATCGAGATGGGAACAATGCTCTACCTCATTTAAATTTTTGTCTGGTGTATTCAGATCAGGCCAAGTATTGTTCTGTGTTGGTTGGACAGAGGTCATTAGGAAGTGTCTTTTTATGTCATCAATGCTGAGGGGCAGGATATCTACACATGAAATAGTGCCTTGATGAATGCTCTCATTAATAATAATTGTGTATGGTTATAGATTCCACGTATTTACTGCAATGTAACCAAAGGGTCTGCATGTAAAATCAATGTTTGGTACAACCAATGGGGTAGAGCTGGCCAGCATTTTAGCAACAGGAGACACTGTGTTTGTATTTAGATATAGGTCCTAAATTTGGGCCCACATATTCTAACAATGTCAACGCTGAGCCTTTTTTAAATCGTGTTTTCTGTTTCTTTGTCTTTTGTTAATCTAGAATAAAATTTGAAAAAAATAAAAAAATTCTACAAAAAAAGGATGGACCTACTACAGGCACAGGACAATATCCAGCGCTTGCTGGAGAAATATAGGGAAATGCCCATCCTGTGGGATTCAAGGGAGGCTAACTACCACCGAAAAGACCTCAGAGCGGCAGCACTTGAACACATAGCAACCTACATGCAGACATGGGTTCCAGAATGCACTTCAAACATGGTCAAGGATAAAATTGCCAACCTCAGGGGCACATATCGCAGAGCTTACAAAGCTCACGAAAAACAAAAATCAGGAGCAGCAGCAAGACAACCAAAGGAGCCCAAGCTGTGGTACTACGAAGAGATGGCTTTTTTGAGGGATCAAATGGACGGCAGGGAATCTGTCGAGTCTTCCTTCCAGCCTTCCTTCCACGCTACCTTACAGCGGAACTTCCCCAGATTCACACAGCCCTGTAGAGTCCGAAGAAGAGGGGCTGGCTGACAGAGACCCAGATATGCGAGTCTTCGATGATGAGGTATAGTAGTTTGCAAAATATTTCTGGGCTACTAATTATTGTTGGTTTATTGACTTGATATTGTAAAATAAAAGCCAAGCTGGGAAAAAAAAAGTCGTGGCCAGACAAATAGGTGTCAGGGATGACAACTGCAGGGGTCAGAAGGAGAGTCTGTTCAAGTTAAATGAACAAAAAAAAAACAGTCTCGAGCATGAAAATGTGTGTGATTTGATTGTGCAAAATATTACAACATGTCCCTTTTTTTGACACAGGAAGAACAGACCAGCCAGGAGGTGGCAGCTCCTCCGGACAATGTCAGCCAGGCGGAAGGGGTCAGTGGCAGCCAGGAGGAGGCCGGGCCCAGTGGCGTACAGCAGGTCCCCAGGCCCAGGCTCAGCACAATCAGCCAGGTTCCTCCCCTCCAGATGAGGCAACCAGGCCGAAGGAGGCAGTTGAGGCAAGTGGAGGACGAGAGCCTCCGCATGATACGGGAGGCCAGTGCTCTCATGAGGGCCCCCCTCAACCCCACAGAAGCCTACAGTGCCTCTGTGGCTCATGATCTGAACCAAGGGGGGAGGAGCAGAGGAGACTGGCAAAGGGCCTTATTAATCAGGTCCTTTGGTGGATGGAGAGGGACCTGCTGACCAGACACTGGGCTATGTGACCCGGCCCGGCTTGCTGAACATCATCCTCCTGCTGCCACATCATCCCCACCTGCAAGGGGCCGTGGACGGCTCCGTGGAAGATCCGCTGTAAGGCAGCCTGGAGGGAAGGTTGTAAGGAAGACAAGAAGGTGATTCCCTGCCTTCCATTTGCTTCCCCACAAAAGTCAACTTGTTTGGACTACCAAAGCTTGGGTTCCTTTTGGTTATGTGCTGCTGCTTCTGATTTATTTTTTGGGTGCCTCCTGAGGTTTGCTAGGTTATCCTTGATCGTGTTGTAAATCCCAAGTCTGCATGTATTTTGCTATCTGTTCAAGTGCTGCCGTTCTGTTTATTTTGATTTTGTGAATTTGCCAAAATAAATGGCTTTTTGCTTTAATTTCAAACCTTGTCTATTGTTTGTTATACTGTGGGGATTAGGCATTAAACATTAAAAATAAATACAATGTGTCATTTACAAAGGACACAAACTCCTTGGGGGGGGGGGACATTTGGTGTGCCAACATGGTAAACAATTTAAATAATAATAAAAAAAAGTTGACATAATAACTTGACCAAAAACAAAAATATACCAAGTACCAAAATGAAAAAAATGGTGACATAACTAGAAACATAAAAAAAAAAATGAGAAGATGAACATTAACTAAAAATAATATTAAATATATACATGTGGAGGACCAAAAAAAAGATGCTACATCTGGGCTAGCAAACATTTTCAAAAGATTACATCACAAGCAACAAATGTCACATTTCAGTATGGGACAACTCAGTTGAAATAGCATCAGCAAGAGAACGGGTTTATTCTAGCAAGAGAACAATGAATAAAACTACAAAAGAAATGACACAATAGATCTTTTAAAATGACGAATGTGCCATATCCCAAACAAACGCGAGTTTTACCTGAACGAGCGCTCCCGTCCCCTCATTTTGTCTGAGCATGCGCGGGTTTTTTGTACGATGCTTTTGTGTACTAACCAGCGAACATGTCCGACAGACTGGTTTACAGCGGACATGTTTCTTAGCAAGTCTAGAAATATTTGTCCGCTGGGAAACGGTCTGCTGGACAAATGTACACTGGAAAATGGTACGCTAGGCCCTACACACGACCGAACTTGTCCGCTGAAAAGAGCCCGCGGACCAGTTTCAGCGGACATGTTCGGTCGTGTGTACGGGGCCTATGAAGGAATCAAAGTCTAATTCTTCATTTGAAGAAGATGATCCTGAGTTACCACTATTGCTTAAAATAACTTCATCCTGTGGAGGTATTTTTAGGTCGTAATCCCTTCATGCGAACTGCTACATCATAGAGGGCCTTTTTCCCAGTAGCAGTCTGTTCACTGTTCAACAAAAGTCGGCTCATTGGGTCGACATAAATAGCCGCTAACAAGATTTAATTTTCCAGCAAAAGACTCTCTTTTCATCATTGAAGATGCAATGCCCTCAGCTATTAACCCTCCATTTTTGTTCAGGCGATATAACAGGCTCTTTCATTCCAAGAGGAATTTACCCGGGGTTAGATTGTCACATTGCAACCTCTTGGTGACAGTGAATGGATGAGAAAGAAGGTTCTCCAGCTCTTTTGTTTGTGTCCACTGGCTTTCAGTTAATGCAAGATTTTCATTGTCCATTTCTTCTATGAAGTCTTTAAGTTCAAGCAAACGCTTCACCATTAAATAAGTGCTTCCCCAGCGAGTTGTTTGATCCAAAATGGCTCCTTTTCCTGCACGTCTTTTCAAAATTGCATCTGTCTTCGGGGCCCTGGCTGCAACAGTTACTTGCCGTAATTTGCCAATTAGTGTAGCTGCATGGCGATCTTTTAATCCATCTCTTATGGCAAGTTGCAGTGTATGAACAGCACATCGCATATGATGAATAGTAGCAAGCTTCAATGCTTCTTCAACAAAGTTTGTCTAAAAAAATGTCAGCATTCTCTTCAGTTTCTAAACTTTCCCCAATACTTGCAGAGCTGTCTTCCTCTAACTCTAATATATGTTACCTTCTTCATCTGCGTTCATCTTCTCAATTGTGCTCAACGTGTTAGAAGCGTTATCTGTCACAACACAAAAAATCTGTTCCTTTTTAATTTCAAAATCTTCTAGAACACCCTCCACTAACTTCTGAAGGTAATCACTGGTGTGATGTGCCTGAGTGTCCTTTAATCTGAGGGTTCATGTTATTGTTTTGTTATTTTCATCCACAAACCTAACATTAATAGCGAAATAATTGACTCTGTGACGTGTGCATGCATCCATTTTAAGGAAGACAAAACGTCCTTTCAGAACTTTCTGTAGTTCTTCCTTTTTACATTTGGCCTCCTCAATTATAAGTTTCCTTATACTTTCTCTTTCCAGAGAAACACCAAGTTTTTTTGCCATTTCTCCATTTAGGCCTAAAAAGACTGTCTGTGAAAAGGATAGTGGTAAACTATTCTTTTTTTTTTCAATGACATAACATCCATTTTTAACATTAACTAAGTATCTCACATTCCATATTTTGAATATCTGCGTTTTATATCATATCAATTTTTCCTTTCCTTAATTGTAGTGCACTCTTTTACATATTCTTACTTCCCTCCACTACAATCTTCGAGAGAGCATCTTTACCATCAAAGAGCAATAGTTTCCCCCCCATCCCCCCCAAAAAAAAAAAAAAAAAAAAGAAAAAGAAAAGAAAGGAACAGATTCTCCCCCCTTTCTCCACCCTCTCCCGCTCCCCCTAGTTATCACAACCCCCATACTCAATATATGGGGTCCAAGTCCTCACATACTCCTCCTCTCGCTCCCTAAGTCCCATAGTGAGATTTTCCATCAGCTGAATCTCATTTATTCTACTGAACCATTGTGTTTTTGTTGGAGGAACGTGCTCTTCCATAAGATTGGTATGCACGTCTTAGCTGCCGTTAATAAATGTCTTAATAAGGATTGTTTATACTTTTCCAGAGACAGTGAAATATCGAAGAGCAAAAATGCTGCTGGCCTGTCACCTAGATTCACCCCAGTAATCTCTCGAATAGTCTCCGAAACCATATCCCAAAATTCCTTTAATTTTTGACAGCTCCAAAAAATGTGTATCATGGTCCCTTCTTCTTTCTGGCACCTCCAGCACATATTTGATGTATTCGGGAAAATCCGATTCAATAACTTCGGTGTCCTGTACCACCTGGTCAATACTTTGTAACCCCCCTCCTGATATCTGGATGCAATTGACGCTTTATGTATAAATGAAAAGATCTTATTTTTCTGTTTCTCTGTAAACTTTGTGCCCAAGTCCCTTTCCCATGCCTGTATAAAAACTAATTCTTGGGGTGCACTTGAGTCAATCAATAGATTGTACATATATGATAACATGTGTCTCTTTGGTTCTTTCTTTAAGCAGATTTCTTCAAATTTCGACGGTGGTCCTATCTCCTCCTCTCGGATTTTTAGAGAACCTATGAAGGTTCTCAACTGATTTCGTCTCCATAAGTCTAGGTCCTCACCATATGCTTGTTCCATTTGATCGTTATGCATCACATGATTATTGATCATAAAGTGTGTCAGTCTACTAATTCCCTTCCGTCTCAAATTGTTAAAACATCGGCCTTTAAGACCTGGCTCAAAGCTTGGGTTACCCAAAATGGGTGTCATTGGACCGATATGTTTCAGCAAATTTGTTTTCTTAGCGATCTTTCTAATCACTCTAAGTGTGGCATTTATCGTTGGATGTTTTTTTATACTCTGAGGAATATTGCTTTCTGCTATCCATGCCAGACCTTCTAATGGAATGTTGCACATCTCACGTTCCATTTTAACCCATGGTTTGTCTTCCTGGTGTGTGCACCAATCTGCTATACGAGCTAAGTGCGAGGCGTCATAATAGCCTATGGGGTCTGGAAGTCCAACTCCCCCCCTCTTTCAGTAAACTCAGTATGTTCCTCCGCACTCTTGCAGATTTACCTGCCCAAATAAACTTCATAAATCTGACTCTCATATCTCTCAAGAATCCCGTCTGTATTTTTATTGGTAAGGTCTGAAATAGATATAGTATTCTTGGCATTAAATTCATATGAATTCTGCCGAACCAAGAAAAAATTAATTTGTCCCACTTTTGCAGGTCAAGTTTAATTTGTTTTATCAGAGGAGCAAAATTTAACTCAAAAATCCTACTTATCTTCTTTGGTATCTTAGTCCCTAGGTAGTCTACATGAGAATCTGTCCATCTTAGAAAGAAATTAGCTGTTAATTGTTGTTTCATCCGACTCTCTACCTCCACTCCCATAGCTTCCGACTTGTAATTCACTTTAAAGTTAGATATTTCTCCATATCTTTTTATTTCTGCAAATAGGCATGGTAACGATGTTATTGGTTTGGTTATTGTGAACAGTAGATCGTCGGCATAAGCTGCCACCTTATATTCTTCTCCCTTACCTCGTATGCCTTTTATATCTGTATTTGCTCTGACAACTCTCAGAAATGGTTCCAGTGAGAGGATAAATATAATAGGGGAGAGGGGGCATCCCTGTCGGGTTCCGTTCTGAATGGAAAAGCTATCCGATTTTATCCCATTTACTTTTACCCTTGCAGTAGGGCAAGAGTAAAGACTCATAATCCAATTCTGTAATCCCCTTCCTAATCCTATATGTTGCAGTATCGCTTTTAGAAATCCCCAATCCACTCTGTCAAAAGCTTTTTCCGCATCCGCCGAAATAAGGATTAGTGGCTTATTAAGTTGTTGAGCTAGATGTATTGTACTTAAAACTCTTTGGGTATTTTCTCTGCCTTCTCTACCCGGCGTGAACCCCACCTGGTCTGCATGTATCAGGGCGGGGATATACGTCAGAATTCTATCGGGCAATATCCTTGCGAAAAATTTTAAATCCACATTTAGCAAGGATATTGGGCGATAGCTCGCACACTGGGCAGGATCCTTCCCCTCCTTGGGAATTACTGCTATTTCTGCCATTAGAGTTTCCGCCAGCATCCTATGTCCATCGCGAATTGAATTAGAAGCCGCGACAAATTTAGGCGCAAGCTTTTCTGCAAATATTTTATAGTATCGTAGTGTGTATCCATCAGGGCCTGGGGCCTTTCCCAGTTTTAATGACCTAAGGGCACCTAAAAACTCCTCTATTGTGATCGGTCCGTCTATTTTCTCTGCGTTCTCCGTCGTTATACTGGGCATCCCTGATTCCTTTAAATATTCTTTTATCTTTTCTTCTCTGTCAGATATTTTTGCCCTTGATAATTTTTTATCCAATTGATACAAATTTGAGTAGTAGTCTCTGAATACTCCCGCTATTTGCTGCGTCGATCTAACTATTTCATCTCCTTGTGTTTTGATTTTTTCGATCCGATTCCGGGCTTTCGTCTCTTTGAGTGCATTTGCCAACAGTCTGCTGGGTTTATTCCCGTACTCATAATATACTCTTTTACATCTACTCAATTTAGCTTTTGCTTTTTCTGTTAACATAAGATTCAGTTTCTCTCGCAGGCCCATCAGCTTATCCTCAAACCGCTGTGTCTGCGCTTTTTTATGTGCTATTTCCATTGTGAGGATCTCTCCCAGCAGAGTGTTGAGTTTAGCACCCAGAGAGCGTTTTCTGTGTGCTCCTAACGATATAAGCACGCCCCTTAAATAACACTTATGCGCCTCCCAGATACACATTGGACTCGTTTCCTCCAGGTCATTAATATCAAAAAAGGTATCTATCTCCCGAACTAGCTGCTTCTCATATTTTGGGTCTTTTAATAAGGTCTCATTTATTTTCCAGTTCCATCCATCTGGGCCTCTCTCTCCCCACTCTATGCTACAACTTGTAGGCGCATGATCCGATATGGTAATTGATCCTATTGATGCCTCTCGTAAACGAAAAAGAATATTCTGATCAATAAAAATATAATCAATTCTCGTATATGTCTTGTGTTTAGCGGAGAAAAAACTGTAATCTTTATCATGTACGTGCATAATCCTCCAGCTGTCCACTAACTCTGCGTCTTGTAGCATCGATTTTACTTTGCGTAATTTTATGTTAGATATGTGGGATCTACCCTTTGATACATCAAGTGTTGGTTCTAATGCTATGTTCAAATCTCCACCTAGGATTAGTGCCCCCTCTTTATTTTGTTGTATAATTTCCAGATATCTTTCCAGAGCAGATATGGGATTCACATTGGGTAAATATAGATTTGCCAGAGTGACCTTTTGCTCCCCTAATTGACCCTTTACTATCACCATCCGCCCTTCGTCATCTGTTATTAGATCGGATTCCTTCCATGATATTTGTTTTGAAAACATAATTGCCACTCCATTTGCCTTAGATGCCTATGAGGCACCATGATACACAATTGGAAACTTATAATTTCCCAACTTTGGGATCTTATTTTTTCTAAAGTGTGTCTCTTGAAGAAAAATTACCTGTGCTTTGCTTCTGCCGAGTTCCGCCATTAATTTTGAACGATTTTCTGGGCTATTTAAGCCCTTAACATTATAAGAAATAAAGTTAATTGTATCCATTTTGTCCTTTTCTTTTCTCTTCCCTCCTGTCGCCCCCCCCTCCTCCGACTGTCTGGAGCGTATACAAAAAATTCTCAAAGATTCCACAAGGGAATCTGAGATCCCAAAGAGGAGAAGAGGCGGGAGGGAGGAGGGAGAGGGTGAGGCAGAGAGAGAGGAGAAGGAGGGAGAAAGAAGAGAGAGAGGAGAGAAGAAGGGAGAGAAAAAAAAAAGAAAAAACCACCCCCCCTTGCCCGTCCCTTGGAGGCTGGTCGCTCGTCCAAGCTCCCGAGTAGTTTACTTCCCTTTCCCTTTTAACTCCGAACGATCGGTCCCTATTGGTCTATCAACCTACAGGGCACCCTGCTATAAGCAGTGGTATGGGAGAGGGAGAGGGAAAAAAAAAAAACCCACCCCTTGAACGCCTCCGGCTTACCTCCTCCTGGAGGAGAGGCGTTACAAATGGGGAGAGTGTATGTGCAATACGGAGCGTGAGGTGCCTCTGGAGCCCCCCCATGTTTGTCCGCGTGTACCCTTACTAAACTTATTTTGCCTGAGGCTTCCTCACCCCAGCTCAAATCCAAAAAGAAAGAAAGAGGGTGAAAAGAAAAAAAAAAAGAAGAAAGCATCCCATAAAATTAGACACTTATTTGCTATTAGATGTTAATGTTATAAAGCTAATTTTAGTCAAATTGAGTAGGGTGATGTCTCCAATCAGCCCCTGAGTTAGTGAGTATAATATCCAACGGGTGTGACTCTGTCAGGCTTATTACATTTTATCAATGGGGGGAATACCCCCCGAAAGAGAGGGAAAAACAAATACAAAAGAAAAAAAAATACCGAAGTTTATCCCCCCCTTTATCAGGTCTATTTTCCTAACTTATATCTCATACTCCCTATATATTAACATCTCTTTCGTAGGGTACTGTGCATTAACAAATATCTATTAAGCTGCTTATCATTTTCCTACTACCCATTACCGTCCACCATCCCTAAAGAAAATTCATTATTTTTAACTCACACATTTTGAGAGATTTTAACTTCAAAATATACAAATATACAAAATATGCAATATAAAAATATAAAAAATATGAAGGTATACAGTACAATACTCCTATATGCATGGTAGACCTAGTTCTTATAGATATATACATAAGACCTCCCCTAGACCGAGGACCCTCTCACCCTTAAACCCTTTCCCATTACTCTATCTATTTATTCAGAGTGGTGTGTTGGCGTCTCTAATACGCACCTTTGGTGTACGTGTACATGTGTTTTAAAAAAAAAAATAGTCTCTGCTAGGAGTCTCAACTCAACAAAAGAAAAATTCCCTTCCATCCTTCACTTCTCGTTCTCCTTACCTTAAGGGCTATTGCCTCAAATATCGGTGTATAGTGTGTTGTAATATGTTTTTAAATATGTAATATAATTTCCCTTTTGTGCTTCCCCCTCCCCCCCCCCCCCTCCCACCCTAAAAAAAAATAAAAAAAATAAAAAAAATTAGGTCCAGGAGAAAAAAAAAAAAATCTCCCACACCGCAATGCACCCCCCCCTTATCCCTCTATGGGTCCTCGTGCCGGAACATTTACCACCATTTTCACCATTTTTACTGTATTTATATTTACATTACATTATCATTTCTTATGTTTCATATGGTATTTTACCTCCCAAAAAAATAAAAAAACCTCTTAAATAAGCGAAAAAAAAAAAAAAACACCTGGGAAAATAAAAAACGCCCAAAAAACGCCCCAGGGAGGTCAAGGGGGAGGGAGCATGGAGGCGGGGAACCTGCATCCTATCGAACAACCATTTTATCTTCCTTCATTTTAACGTAATTCTTATTCTCTAGAAATGTGTTTGTCTATTTATCTATTTAGCATTTTACCATTTTACTAATTTACTTTATTTGTTTGTTTTTTTTATTTTGTATGCCTACCACACTCCTCTTTTATTTCTCCGGGATCCATGACCCCCATGAACCTCCTTATCCTCTTCCCCACTACCTCCATCTGCCCTTCCCCTTCCCTCCTCAGGGCGAGAGAGAAAGAAAAAAAAAAAAAAAAAAAAAAAAAGGGGTTAGGGTGGTTTTCCACCAGGATTTACCACCCCCCAAAAAAAGTTCCAAGAACAAAAAAAAAAAGAATATAAAATATTCCATTATCCTTAGGGGTTTGTTCTTCAGACGTGTTCTTTCGTCACTTTTACTTCAATTCGGCCTCTGCTTCTGTCCTTCTTCTGCCCTCCTTTTGCTCCCATACTTCCCATAGCGCCCCCCTTATTCTCAATATAAGGGGTCTACATATAGACTCTGTCCATTGTTGTCGGGAGCTCCAGCCAATTAGGGATATCAATGGGATCTGTCCCTAAGAACTGGAAGAGTTCTGTTAATTGGGCGGGGGTCCTCAAATTAAAACTCTGCCCCTCTTTCTTTACAATGATTGCCAAGGGGTATCCCCAGCGATATGTGGCCTCTTTAGATCGTATGAGCTCCAATAAGGGTTTTAACATCCGTCGCCTCCATTTTGTTTGTCTACACAGATCAGGGTAGATCTGTATATCTCTGTCCTCCCACTTTATTATTCCTTCTTTCCATGCAATTCGCATTATCTCTTCTTTAATCCTGAAAAAGTGTATCCTGCATACCACATCTCTGGGGTTCGTCTGTGCTGAGTATCGAGTGGTAGGCACTTTATGTACACGATCTAATTCTATCGGTGTGTCTGGGGGATTTTTCAAAACGTGATTTAATATACCTAGGACTGTTTCACGCAGAGCAGACCCCTCCAGAGTTTCGGGGACCCCCTTTATACGGATATTGTTCCTTCTGCTTCTGTCCTCTGCTTCCTCTGTGTGTAAATGCATCACAGCTATTTGTTGATACTGTCTCTTTAATTCTTCCTCCACATTCGTTACTCTGTGCCCCAGTATGCAGCTCTGCTCTTCCAAATTATTAATTTTAAGCTCCCCTCTCCCCACTCCAGAGCGCACCTCCTCTATTTCACCTTTCAGTGCCCCCGTTATGCTGTTCATCAACGTCAGTATGTCCTCCTTCGTGGGGAGTGCCTGTATGAGTGCACTGAGCTTTCTAATGTCTAGTGCAGCTTCATTTTCCTGAGTCTGTGTGTCTTTTGTGCTTACAAGACATACCTTTGTCTCCCCCATTTTCAGAGCAGCTATTTCAGTGAGAGGCTCCAGCTGTCCTGAGCCTCCCACACTAGACATACCTCCGGGCTGCGTAAACATCACTGCGGGGGCTTGGGACGAGACTTCTGCTAAGGAATCCCGTCTTGTGGCCATCTCACGTGCTGCGTCTGTGTCTGTGATGTCTGCCTTGTCTGCAGTATGGATGAGCTCTCCCTCACCCGTTCGCGGCAACAAGTCTTTCTTAGCTTTGAGAAAACGGGTAATATATGTGTGGGTTGCGGTATTCGATGCACCAATACCGGCACTCCTTCCTGCGCTCTTCCCTCTGCGTGACATCAGCACGACATCAGCCGCTTTTGTAAAGGGGTGTGCAGCCTGTTTTTCGCCGATCCTTCTGCTGGATACACGCGGCACTCACGCTGGAGGCTCCTCTCTCACCTCCTCACTCCGACATGTCCAAACCACTCCCCCCGGAAACGGAAGCGAGGACCGTAAACTATTCTTTACTACCATTTCAATAATGTAGTGTTTGAATTTTTCTGGTGTCATCCTTATGGTAACTTTGTCAAATATAAAGAATATTCTTATTTGTGATTGTTCTCCAGTAGATTTCTGAACGTTTTTTGTCACAGAAGTAGATGCAATGTTTTCATTGCTATCTTTCTCATTCACGGCTTCTAACACTTTGGGATGAAAACGCTGTAAGTGTCTTTTCAAATTTGATGTTCTTGTAGGTGCATTTTTATCAGGCCCACTGAAACTGCTAATTTTTGCATCACATTGTTTTTCACCATCATCATCTTTTCTAATACATTGGCACACGTAATGTTTTCCATCACTTGATAATGCAAAGTGCTCATAAACAGTAGATATGTAATAAGGGGCGAACTAATGCGCAAAACCAAACTAACCAGGGGCACTAAAATAATGTTTAGAATAAAATATTAAAATCACTATAAAATTAATATTAAAAGCAGCAGCCACTACTGTAAGGTGCTCACGCACCGAATAGCATATGTAAAGAGGGGGGTGTAATGGCGCTTGCCAGTTAAGAACTGAATAATCAAAAAGATATAATACGCACAGCAACGCACACGCATACGCACAGATCCATCCAAGGGGGAGTGTCTATGCGCGGCAGGGAAAACAGCTATTCAAACGAAAGCTGTCTGTAATGTTCCCCGCACCGCGGTGATTAACGTTGTAGCGGCGTTGGTGGCGGCGGCAGTAGCAGCGCCGGTAGCGCCGGCGGCGGCGGGGGGGGGGGAAGTCTATTCTAGTATCGGCCGCCACTGCCACCCCACCCCAGTCCTTGTTTATAACGCGCACCCAAACTTTGATTTCTTTTTTTGGTATAAAATTTTGCGCGTTATACTCGAATAAATACGGTATATATATAATAATTATAAATATAAAAATATATAACGTGCACCGAAAATTGTGCAGGTGAATATAAAATAATGTCCATCCACTAGAGGGACCCATCACGGATCTATATATTATTATAATATATGTTTAAGTATTCTCATTATTAATTTGTTTATTATTTTAACTGGATGCCATAGGAATTTGATTGTTATTATCTTTTGGGCTGGCGCATTGATCATCTACTTGTATTTGCCGAGTTGCGCGCCAGTCGCAGCGCTATATAAAGTCACCTTTCACCCACGACACTTCAACCTATGATTAAGTGGCGTCGATCTGCCACGCAACGCATCAGGTGAAGAAGTGCTGCATTAAACCGCATCATTGCTTACTACACTATGGAGATTGCATTGTGTTTTTGTTGAGAGCGGTCTGGATTATCTGTGGTCAGATGACCTGAGCAAGCTGAGCTGTCCTGGAGATTATCATCCATAGCTGTACCTGCTGGGCTCCATTGACATCAATTAGGCTTGTCTAGCCTTACTTGAGTTGAGAGGCTAGTATTTCCTTGCTCTGATCTGCACAACTACACTGAAGGATCGTGCGTTGGACTGCAGCATCATCCTTTGTTTAAGCACTATTGCACTTTTGGGGGAAGATTGAATCAAGCACTTGTTTGTTCAAACTTGAATTTAATTTATTATTTATTCCTTACACAGCACTGTGCACTTTGAAAAATCCCTGCAAGCACACATTTATTTGCCTGAACATTATTTATTTTATATTCACCTGCACAATTTTCGGTGCACGTTATATATTTTTATATTTATAATTGATTATATATATATATATATATATATATATATATATATATATATATATATATATATTTACGTTTCAAGGTGTTTTCTCACCCTTTTTGTCTTGAATCTCCGTATACTTTTATACACCTTATTATTATTAATTTTTGCACATTTATTGTCTGCACTGGATTTTATCACACAATATTGCAATTGTTTAACAATATTGAATGACTATTATTTGTTGTTTTAGTCCTATATTTTTTTTTGGATTTCATTATTTTCACAATTTCCATCCTTCACATCATGGTTGTTGATGTATGGAGGGGTCTTTAGAGGAAATAGGAGTGGAACACGTTTTATTAGATACACTGGTCAAGTTTCATGCGTTGCTGTGCGTATTATATCTTTTTGATTATTCAGTTCTTAACTGGCAAGCGCCATTACACCCCCCTCTTTACATAAACAGTAGACTTTGTCGTGTTTGTTAGCAGTCTTTTTGCCATTGTTTAGGATGCCTCTTTTTTCCTAAAATATGTTATACTAACTGGCATATAATTAGATTTTTTAATATCAACATACACAGTCTTGTAAGTTGTACGTACATGATGGCTTTATACAAACAAATAAGCTATATATCCCAGCACTAAACCTAGACATGATTTGTCCTATACAGAAAAACATGCACAGACATGTACTGTACACACACACACAACACAGAGCCTACATTTTAGCATATAAACAATCTGCACTATACATAAATATTCCTACATTCCCGCACCGCACTTACAAACCTAGAATAGACAGTTTCTTCCAGAAACATGTACACATGTCTTCCCTCATACAGACAAGCAGGTTTTAAAATAAATATAAACACTTGGTTGAATCCAAGAAGCTGTTTCACCAAGTTCTTCTAAGCTCTTCCAGCAGAGAGAGGTGGTTGGGCAGAAGCTGCTGCCTTCTCCTTTTTGTGTGCTGATCTGCTGCTGAAGATAGGGCAGTGGGAGGACCTAGGAAGGGGCATTTATTATAAAACATGATTTCCCTAGTAGAATCCTATAGTCATGTTTAAAGTTTAAGCTAACAATCAGAGTTTACACGTTTTTATAGCCTTGGCTGAATGACAGCAGTTTTTCCATTGGTTCACAGCTTCAGTCTTGAACTATTGACCCTCCATTCCCTTCACTTATACAAGTGTCTATAGTCCTGCAAAAAACATATTTACTTAATCCCTTATCAGTGAGAGGCTAGGTTACCCATGGGCGCTGCGTTCCCTGTAACAGCAGAACACAACACTATGGAAAGTATATGTATTGCCGCTCCTAATTGTGCGTTGCATGCCATATAGTGAAGCACATGAAAAGCATGCTTCCTCACGGTCACTTAACGTGTTGGTTTTGCGGTTACGTGAGGCACTGCATGCATTGGTCTTTATTCTTACAGTAGAGAAGTCAATAATTATAACTTTTAGTTAAATTTAGTAGGAGTCAGAGTTGAAGTCGGTGCATTGTTTGCCGATTCCGACTCCAGGTACCCAAAATTTACCCCGACTCCTGGACTCCCACTCCACAGCACTGCACACAGCTGTGCAATTAGTGTGTCTTTCTATCCAAAATCTGGCATAAACCAGCAATCTTTCAGGTAGCATAGAGTCCCACCACAACATATCCTCCCCCCTGTTTCGAACCGGAGGGAGGAACACATAAACCTGTCATCACAAATGGGACACCTCTGTGCCAGCCATTGGCTGCGTAGGTCCATTTTTTCCGGGTATGTTTCCACCAACACTTCACCGTGGCGCCTCTGTGCCAACCATCAGCAGCAAGAGTCCTAATCTGCCCAACCTTTTCCCTAAAGGGGCCCTCCACCCACATCTTCTTCTGGGTGTGCTTCCACCAGCACTTATTCCTGAACTGTGGGCTCCTACTAATCTCTCTATCCCCTCTACCTTCTGGCCTCAGGATCCTTCTTTTTCCTCTCACAGACCTAATCTCCCGGGACTGTTGGGGACCCAGTTCCATGAAATCTATCAGGGACTGACCGCTTTCACTACCTGATGCAACATTAACCAACATTTGTTTCTCAGGTTCACTAACCCCTATGTGGCTACCTTTGGCAACCAAACCATCTGAGATCAACACCACATCCTTCTGTTTAATCTCAATAACAATTTTCCACAAGGGGTTATTCAACTCAATATTGTCATTGGGACCTCTTGTCCTCTTGTTCGCTAGGACAGTGTCTATGAAGGGACCACCTACAGGCAAGCAGTTACTTCCTATGGGATAGTCCCACAGTTTCACATCGCCCCCTGTTGTCCAACACTCCAATAGCAATTGTCCTACCAACGCACATTTGACATCTGCCTCCTGCAGACATACAGCCTCTGACTCCTCTCAGGGGGATGGGAGTCCACATGACAGGACTTCCTGTCAGGTGGGGCCCTGAGCCATAGTCAGGACAGAACTAAATGGCCAAACACACAGCTGTGCAATTAGTGTGTCTTTCTCTCCAAAATCTGGTGTAAACCAGCAATCTTTCAGGAAGGGTTGTCCCGATACCACTTTTTTAAGACCGAGTACAAGTACCAAAACTTTTTTTCAAGTACTCTCCAATACCGATCCTTTTTTTAATCTCATGTGACAGCGACACATGTGTCGGTAGTTTTTTTTTTTATCTTTAACAATTTGTTTTTAATTTTTTACATTTTTTTTATTTATAATGCTTTTTTTTAAGGGGGGGGGGGGGTGGACCGCGTCAGTGTGTTTTTTTCTTTTATTTTTTCTTTTCTACAATCATTATTTTTTTTTCAGCCCTGTTGGGGGGCTTTGGTGAGATATCAGGGGTCTTAACAGACCTCGGACATCTCCCCTTTGAGACAGAGAAAGTCACTAGGGACACATATTCCCCAGTCACTTTCTCAGTAGCACCAGCTGCGCTGAAAATGAATGGAGTGAAGACAGCCGCTTCTCTTCATTCATAAACTGAAACATTGTAATCACAGTTTTCATTGTTTCAGTTATGTGAATAGACAGTCAGTGATTTACCGGCTCCTACCCCGCTCTCCATCCTGACAGTTCCAGGGGGTGGTGGAGGAGGAGCACGGAGGGAGAGAGAATCTGGCCCATAGTCTGTCGGTAGGCGGCACGTGCACAGTTCCTTCCAAAACACACAGTGACAGTGAGTTCTGTCACAGGGGGGGACACGGAGGGAGAGAGAAACACGGCAGGGGACATGGAGGGATACACGGAGGGAGAGAGAAACACGTGGGGGACACGGAGGGATACATGGAGGGAGAGAGAAACACGGGGGACACGGAGGGAGAGAGAAACACGGCGGGGGACATGGAGGGTGGGAGACTGCAGCAAAATGGAGGGGGGCTGAAGGAGGACACGGGATAGTCAGCTGTGATCAAGTGTGGGGGAGTTGCAAGCACCGATCACTGCTGATTTTAAAGCAGCTGAAAGCTGGGGGGGGAGAGAGAAGCAGAGAAATTACTTTTAAATCTATACAGCGGTGATCAGTGCTTGTAACTTCCGCATGCACTGATCACGGCTGACAGGACAAGTATCGGGTGAAGCATCGGGAGCATTTGCCCGAGTACAAGTACTCGGGCAAATGCTTGGTAAATGCTTGGTATCGGTCACGGGGTCCCACCACCACAGGGAGTAAACCTTTTGGAGCTGAAGTGGTTAAACACTGCACTACACTAGCACACTACACTGACACACGATTCTCACACACGATTCTCACACACTATACTAACACTCTGCACTCAAATAGTCCCGGGCATTTTGGAATCAGAAGCCCATGACATGTCAACTGGCCCCTTCCCCCCCCCCCCAGAGGAGAGGGGGGAACCCGACAGAGTGCGGGGGACAAGGGGGCTTGGGAAAGAGCATAGGGGAGTCTGGAGAGCACAGGTAAAAAAGCCAGAGAACTCTGGGTAGGGTGGAGAGCCCAGGGGGATGTCGGATAGCATGGGGGGCAGACAGCAGGGGGGGGGCAGAGAGCACAGGGGGAAGCAAGAACACATGGTGGGGTGGAGAGCATAGGCGAGGCGGAGAGCAGGGGAGGCTGGAGAGCACCAGGGTGAGGCAGAGAGCAAAAGGTGGGACTGGAGAGCACTGGGGGAGACGGAGAACACGGGGGGGTGGGAGCACTGGGGAGTAGTGGGCACAAGGGGGCGGAGGGCACGAGGGGGGCAGAGAGCAAAGGGGGGGCGGCAGAAAGGATAGGAGAAGCGATGGGGGGGGCTGCATATACAGTTAGTTCCATATATATTTGGACACAGGCATAATTTTCATACTTTTGACTCTGTATGCCACCAGAATGAAATTAACCAGTTAATCACTGCCTCATAGCCGATTTATGGCTACAAGGTGGTTCCTTAACTCTGGGAGGACGTCCATGGACGTCCCCCCCGAGAATCGTTCCCACGCGCCCGAGGGGGCGCGCACACGCGCTCAACGGTGCTCGTCGGGTCCACGGGACCCGCATCAACAAGGGGCCAATGAAAGCGGCTCTTTACCACGTGATCGCGCCATCCAATGAAGGCGCGATCACAAATGTAAACAAACATCACACATGGGTCATGTTCAGGTCATCTCTCTCCTCACACTGATACAGCGTGAGAGAAGAGGAGAGAGATAAAGAGACAAAGTGTAAGTGCTCAGCAGTGCCCCATCTCTGCCCAATCTGTGCCCCACCAGTGCCATCTGTGCCCCACCAGTGCCATCTGTGCCCTACCAGTTCCGCCTTTGCCCATCAGTGCCGTCTTTGCCCATCAGTTCCACCTGTGCCACTGCAGTGCCACATCAGCGCCACCAGTGCCCACCAGTGTTCTGCAGTGCAGCCTCACTAGCCACCAGTATGGCAAAAAAATATTTTACCACCGAGGAGGCCTACCAGCGTCTATCCATGACTGATGAGAGCAGCGGGGAGCTCTCTGAGTTTCAGTCCGATTCGGATTCGGCCTATGAACCTGTTACAAGCAGCGGTCTCATACGGAATCAGAGGAGGAACGTGTGCCCGTTAAAAGAAGGTGTTCTGGCGTGGAGCAGCAGCAGCTCAGTGCCGTCCACCTCGCGAGCAGTGCCGTCCACCCTGCGAGCAGTGCCACTGCAACAAAGGCCAGGCACCAGTAGGGTGTCTTCTCCGCCCCAAAGGGATAGGGGCCATGCCAGCCTTCCCTATGCCCTTCAAAACCCCCTGTGGCTGCCTTCTAATTCCAGAGCAACAAATATCCCCCCTTTCACCGCCCAGCCAGGTGTCCAGGTGAACACCGATAATTTTGCCATGCTTGATTTTTTTTCATTTGATTTTTACCGAAGAATTACTCTTATCCATTGTGGCCCAGTGCAACCTCTACGCACAGCAGTTCATAGTAAGCAACCCTGGTTCCAGTTATGCCCGCCCATTTGAGTTGAGAGAACTCACCGTAGAGGAGTTCAATATATTCTTAGGCCTAACCTTCAATATGGGTCTCTCAAAAAAAAAAACAATCGTACTCCTATTGGTCTACAAAAGCCATCCACCACATGCCAGTCTTCTCATCCCGTATGCCCAGATCAAGATACTTTATGATTCTGCGTTTCCTCCACTATAATAACACCCAGTGCCCTCCCCGAAATGACCCTGCTTTTGACAAATTATTTAAAATTCGGCCACTCCTACATTTTTTCTCTGAAAAATTCCCCCAGTTATATACCCCTCAACAGAATATATCCGTGGATGAGTCCCTTGTCAAATTCTCAGGCAGGCTGGGCATCAAACAGTTCATCCCCAGCAAAAGGGCCCAATATGGGGTTAAAATGTACAAACTTTGCGACCGAGACACAAGGTACATCTACTCCTTCCTGGTGGACGAAGAGAAGGACTCCCAACTGCACCCCCCCGAATGCCCATAATACTTTGGAACCAGTGGAAAAGGATACCACCTTTATGTTGATAATTTTTACATTAGCCTGCCCCTGTTTCGCAATCTTCACCGGAGGGACACCCCAGCATGTGGCACAGTAAGAACCAACAGAAAGGGCTTCCCACAAAAGTTGGTCAATCAAAAGCTAAGACGAGGGGAGACGACATCTTTGCGGAGCCAGGAGCTATTGGCTGTCAAGTGGAGGGACAGACATGACGTCCACATGCTTACAACCATCCACAATGACACCCACGTGGAAGTCCCCAAAAGAAACGGCCCAATCCAAAAACCATCTTGTGTCTATGATTACAAATTGTTTATGGGAGGAGTGGACTTCAACGATCAGATGATTGAACCCTACCTTCCCTCAAGAAAATCCCGTCACTGGTATAAGGAAGTGTCCATTTTTTTTTTCAGTTTGGCCATGTATAACATAAATGTTATTTACAAAAAATCAACACAGAATCCCGTACTTTATCTTCAATACCAAGAAGAAGTTGTCATCGCCCTTTTGTACCCTGAAAGCCCACCAGAAAATACTTGCTCTGATTGCGTGAGCAGACTCCACGAACGCCACTTTCCTGACAAAATCCCCCCCCCCCGTGAAAATGGGCACAAACGTCAGAAGAGATGCCGGGTGTGCTCCAGAGGAGGAGTCAAAAGAGACACCACAGTTTATTGTCCCGATTGTCCTTTCCAACCAGGCCTCTGTTTAGGTGTATGTTTCCGCCGTTACCATACTGCTCAAAATTATTACGGAAGTTTGGTAAACAAAATTCTAATTTCCTGTCATTTTCCTCCACACCCCTTTATGCCACTGCACTGTACATATCTCTGCCTGCTCTGGAATTGACCCTGGCCTGTTATACGACCACGCTTCTGCCTAACGCTTAACTGTACCTACCTCTGCCTGCTCTGGAATTGACCCTGGCTTGTTATACGACCACGCTTCTGCCTAACGCTTAACTGTACCTACCTATGCCTGCTCTGGAACTGACACTGGACTGTTTGACCATGTTTTTTGCCTGCCTCTTGGATTGATCTTTTACCCTGCTATGCTAGTGGGAACACAGGGGTCTCAAATATGTGAGGGGCTCCAGAATTGTTTTTCTGGATGAAAAAAATAAATTTTTAGTTTTCTCATTCCCAGATTAGGGTCTGGTTGCCCGGAGGCTTCAAAAAGATTTGGGTGGGAGAAGCCTCTACCCCTGTCCCCATTCTTTCCTGGCCTGCTACTTGGACCATGTTCCTGCTTACTACCAGGACCAATATTTTGGCACTGCTGGCAATGTTTGTACTTGCACTGGCCCTGGACAGTATTTCTGACTGTACTGACTATGGACATTATTCCTGTCTGCTGCCTGGACAATTCCATTCACTGTCGCTGACCACGTCCCTGCCTGCTGCCTGGATCAGGGCTCTCCTCCTGTGGACAATTGCACTACTAAAACCACAGGTAATCTTTTTACCCATTACTCAGCAGAATGTATTATAGGGTGTAATTCTTGGTATGTACATGCTGTGTTAGAAATATGAAGGGCCTTCAAAAATGTGATAGATTGTAAGGAAATTGGATGTGTAATTTGTGTCCCTAGAACACCTGATGGTGCTTCTTGGATGTTGGGTCTCTATGTGGCCAGGCTGTTAAAAAAGCTCACACATGTGGTATTGCCATACTCAGGAGGAGCAGCAGAATATATTTTGGGGTGTAATTTTTGCTATGTACATGCTATGTGTTGGAAATATCCTATAAATGGACAACTTTGTGTAAAAAAAAAATGCGTTTTCATTTTTTTTCCACATTTTCCAAAAACATCTGCAAAAAAAATGAACTGTTCAAAAGACTCATTATGCCTCATAGATTATACGTTGGGGTGTTAGCTTTCCAAAATGGGGTCACTTTGTGGGCGTTTCCATTGTCCTGGTGCTCCAGGGCCTTCAAAGGTGTAATAGGTGGTTGAGAGATTAGATGTGTAATTTATGCTCCTAGCTTGAAGTTGCTACTTCGGTGTTGAGCCTCTGTATGTGGCCAGGCTGTGTAAAAGTCTCACACATGTGGTATTGCCATACTCGGGAGGAGCAGCAGAATAAATTTTGGGAGTGTCATTTGTGGAATATACATGCCATGTGAGAGAAATAACCTATTATAATGACAATATGGTGTGAAAAAAAAACCAATCTTAATTTTGCAAAGAATTGTGGGAAAAAATTAAAAAACTTCAAAAAACTAACTATGCCTCTTACAAACTACCTTGGAATGTCTACTTTCCAAAAATGGGTCATTTGGGGGGTATTTGTACTTTACTGGCTTGTATAGGGTCTCAGAAATGAGAAAGGCTGTCAGGTAACACATCAGGTAAATCAAATTGATCAATTTTCAGTAATTGGTACCATAGCTTGTAGACCCTATAACTTTTACCCAGACTAAATAATATCCCCAAAAAAAATTCCCCAAAGATCTGTAGCAGTATACATTTTAGGCCAAATTTATGAAGAAAATTAACTTTTTTGCTAAATTTTATAATAGAAATGAAGACAAATTTTTTTTTTTTTTTTAATTTTAGTTTTTTTCATTTATAGCGTAAAAAATAAAAAAGGCAGAGGTGATCAAATACCACCAAAAGAAAGCTATATTTGTGGGAAAAAAGGACAAAGATTTCATTTGGTTACAGTGTTGTATGACTGAGTTATTGTCATTCAAAATGCGAGAGCACCGAAAGCTTAAAATTGGTCTGGTTATTAAGGGTGTTTAAGTGCCCAGTGGTCAAGTGGTTAAGACTAAACAATCCAAATGAATTTGAAGTGCAGACTTTCAGATTTAATTCAAAGGGTTGAACATAAATATGAAATACAAATTTTAGGAACTGCAACCATTTTTTTACACAGTTCCCCCATTTTCAGGGGCTCAACTGTAATTGGACAAATGAATATAATTATAAATAAAATGTTAATTTTTAATTATTTGTTAAGAATCCTTTACTGACAATGACTGCCTGAGTTTGGAACCCATGCACATTACCAGACTGGGTTTCCTCCTTTATTATACGTTGCCAGTCTCTAACTGCAGCTGTCTTCAGTTCTTCTTGGTTTGTGGGTCTTTCTGCCTTTCATTGTGCCTTCAGAAAGTAAAATGCATGCTCAATTGGGTTGAGATCAGCTTATTGACAAGACCATTGCAGAATATTCCACTTTTTTTTACTTCAAAATCTCCTGGGTTGCTTTTGCAATGTGTTTTGGGTCATTGTCCATCAGTACTGTGAAGTGCCGTGCAGTCAAATTTGCTACATTTGGCTGAATCTGGGCCAACAGAATATCTCTGAACACTGCAGAATTCATCCAGCTGCTTTTATCTTCTGTCACATCATCAAAAAACACCATTGACACTGGAAGCCCTGCATGCCTATGCCATCACACTGCCTCCACCATGTTTTACAGATGGTGTTGTGTGCTTTGCACTTGTAGTGCAAAGTGGATTTGCCTTTAGTAAATAACCCCCACTGTACTTCAGATCAGCTGGATCTGGCGTGGATGTGTGAAGAGCGGACAGTCAGAAGTAGCTGGCAGTTGATGCTCCTGCACCCACACACGATGACTCTCTCTCCCTGTAGCACAGGCCACGACTCGGACACATCACACACTGACGCAGAGTCACTTGCTCGCAGTTCCAGGCTGGAGTCCCAAGATGAAGATCCCGGCTGCACACAGGCTTTTTATCACCTCCATCAGCATCATGTTCTTCTTTCTCTGCCGGCTGGTATTTGTAGTTCAAAACAGTCCAGCTGAATGCAAATCTTGGCTCCCTGGACTAAATGTCCCAAGATGCTTTGTTTTACTCTTAGAACTCAGTCACTATATCTAGAGGATATGACAACAGAGTCCAGGCTGAACACTAGGAGAGAACAGCTTCACAGCAGCAATGCTGCACAGTGTCTCCTGACAATGCAGGCAACATTATGCAGCTCCTGGCTACAGGAGCTTTATGTGCCTGCTGGTATAGGAAAGCTCCATAAATCACCTTTTCTCCTGATAATGCGATACTAAGTCCCTTGCTCCAATCCATGTCAAAAGTCACATCCAGGTTCCATATAACCTAATAGATACTATCGGCCTTCAAGAATTACAGCAACTTCTAGTCACTTCACAGTCTTAATGTCTCTCTAGTCCTATATATCAACTACATGCTCTTTACATTTCTTAAACAGGCTATTTTTGTTACCCTCTGGTTTTAGGAAGTTAGAGATGCATCATTGCATGTTATAGCATTATGGATCATCAAATTCAAACAGAATGCATACAGGGTTAATAGTCATGACCCACTAAGTAAGAACCCCTTTCTTACACTTTGTTACTGTAATTATTAAATGACTTGGTATTCTCTCCTGTTACACGATGTCTATTTGCTGCCATGCGGCTGTCAGGAAAATGTTATGTTGCTTTACATATGTAGCGCCATGCTCCTGATAAACAAGCGCTGCATAAAATTTGAAAACAAAGTGCAGCGCTGCACTTTGTTTTCACATTTTCCACATTTATCCTTTTGTTGTGTTGGCAGCCACTACAGATATTATATATTGGATGAGTGCAGTATATATATATATATATATATATATATATATATTTGTGGCTGCTTAAAATTGTGTGGGGGTCTGAGATGTTATTTGGCTCAGACCAGATTGATTAAGGGCAATTTAGCCTCTGTTCCAGCCATGGCTGTGCTGGGAGTGATCCACCATTATTTGCCTGGAGGTGTTATTACCACCCCAGGCCAAGGGTGGCAGCAGTCAGGTCATGGTATACTGAGTGTCCCCCTCAGCAACAAATCAGTGGGAGTAGTTACCCCGCTGTGCATGCTGGGGAGGGGTATTTAAGGGACAGACACCATTGGTGCGGAGTTCCGTCCGTTCACGCCTCGTGGCCCGCCTGGCTAGGGGTTCCTGTTGTGAATCCTGGCTCCGGGACCACGTTGGCCCGGGGCTGCGGCTTCGTATGGTTCGCCCAGTTGTCTGGCTGGGGCCTGTACCGCAGAGGTTTTCCTGTGCTGTCCGTCCTGCGGGAGGGGGCCACTTGATGAAGGGGGACCAGGGGAGGAGCTATCCTGGTAGGGGCCATGCAAGAGGCTGGTACCCTAGGAGAAGACCTGGAAGCTTCACCAAAGGATGCACCATACACTGAGAGGCTTGTCAGTGTCGCCTGCCGTATTCAAAGGTTCTAGTGAGAAACAGCTAAAGAGATCCGGGTGCCGAATCCTGTGGCAGAGAATTCCGGACCGCAATATCTTATCAAGAAAAGGTCTGTGGCAGAGTCTGTACTTTATTCCGTGCGCCATCCCGGCTGCTAGGCCAGTGAGAGGGACCTCTCCGGGTGAGCAATACCCACTCTCGCTAGAGTGGTGACGAGAACTGTTTGCTGGAAACAGGAGTGTTTCCTTACTTTGCACCTGAACCTACCTACACTTCCACCCCTTATTCCTCTTTTCTACTAAAGTTCTCCAAAATAAACCCCAAGAGATAGAGGTACATTGTGTGTGGACTTTTAAGTTCTTTTGACTCTCCTTTCACCCTGGACAGCGAGAATAGAGGTAACGTGCCACCCAAAATCTAAACCAGCAGCTCCTACGGGGGTAGTGCTACACATTTACTGTAACTTTCTATTACTATCACCTATACATTATATGTTTTATTTTACATTATACAATAGCAAACACCAAAGCAATATGTTATACAATAACAGTTGGGGAGTGTCCACATTCTCACACATTCACAGATCCAATAACTAGTGGTTGAATAAAATGAAGGATCTGAGCCTTTATAGAGTCAAAGAGAAAATCTGCTCCTGTAGCCTATACATGGTGTAATACTTTTCCACCTGTGGCATTCTATCTACCTAATTGCAGGAAAGCACAGGTTGGGACCATAGGTCCCTCAGCTAAAGGTGTAGTGTATCCTAATGTAGGTGTACTAAAATGAATAATCTGGTATGCTAAACTAAAATTGGTGAGTAAATGCATTTTGCAGGTTCGAGAAACAGTGCTGTGTACTGCTTTACTGTAGTACAAAATATATTCAGACTATACTGAGACCATTTGCCACAATCTTAACCACTTTAACTATATACTGCAGTATACCCTGCAGTATATACCAGAGCATTTTTTTTATTTCAGCTATGTGCCTATTGATTCTGAAATAACTTTGTCATTCTCTTATTTTATTTGCAATCTATAGACAAAGATATAACAAAACAAAAATAAAAACGTTTTTTTTTGTTAGATTAACCAGTGTTAGTTTTGAAACAAGTTCTCCTGATGACAAAAATTTCTCCTAATCTGCTTCTGTAACAATGATCCAGTCATACTGAATTGTCAGTAAATGTGACAAGATAGCCGCAAGGCATGCAGAGGAGCATAGTACACATGCCCAAAGTATTTAGATGGCGTTTTCTGGAGCATGTGTAGTATGCCAGTTGTTAAAATGCTCACTGATGGAACTAGATAACAATGTAGTATAATCATCTTGACCTCAGAATGCCATAAACTAGAATCCTCACCTTAACCGTTCCACTTCTGCATCATCTACGAGGAAATCTCTTTTCTGTACCAACTTCTGGATCTTCTGAATTAGTTCATCTTCTCTTTTTTTCTGCTGACTTGTTTTATCCTTTTCTGCAAAAGGAAATCATGGTAAAACTAAATGAATTAGCACAATGCTTACACATTTTAAAACTGATCTCTAGGCAAGCTAGCTTTGTACCTGCCAAAGCATTTGTAATTGTGTACAGCTAGTGTTGGGATTAAGACACCCCTGTCACTCACCCTTTTACTGGTCTATAGATCAGCAGCAGCTTCAGAGGCAGAATGAGTTTTCCATTGAACCCAAAACCATTCCTTAATGGCCTTATTGGTAAGCCAGTAATATTGAAACTGAAGTGCGGTATGGATACCTGATACCTGATATTTGTGGATGGCTACACAAACATGTAGCTCACCAATACAGAAGAGTATATTGATGGGGCATTGTCTGGACATCCTGGAGAAGTTCTAATAAGGTGTAATATCATATATACGTGGAGTAGAAGAGGTGGAAGAAGATGGCGAGATGAGAGAATAAAGCAATTTTAAAATTAGTTTTGAAACTTCTTTTTCAAGGTTATTGTTGGACTTTGTTTTTGTGTTTGTTTAAAAAAAAAAAATCACTAAAAAAAGACATCCCTTTCAAACAGTAAATTAATACTCTCAACCTTTACTACAGCACCAGGACAGCATAATCATGAACATACCTCCAGCAGCCTGTTGATAGGAAAACGAAGGAGCAGAATAACACTGGGGTCTTCCTTCTGTTCACTTCTGTTAAATCCTCTTCTGTCAACATGTTCTCTATTCAGCACATGTGAATTACAGCAGATATTCAATATTCATCTTCAACCACCCTACCTCTGCCTTTGTGCAAGGGATTGCAGGAAATCAAAGTCAATATATATTATGAACAAAAGATGATCAGGACAGCCGCACTCCAATCCAACGTAACTTTAATGTAAAAAAATGGAAACAGGCACTACAAGTCACAGCAACGGAACCTAGGACAGCTGACGCGTTTCACACTAACTTTAGTGTTTACTCATAGCTATGAGTGTAAGCGTACATACAGTAACCATACATACCATACAGCATACAGTAACCATACTGCGCTTGAATCCGCTGGTTAAGTCTCCTGTGTGCCCATGGGATTTGAATTTGGTATTGTCTGTTTTACAGAAACTGCCTTTTGAACCATTACACCATGCTTTTTTAAGTCTTTTGACAAAGAAACAGTTTTTTCTCGTAGCCATATCCTCAGCAAGGAGAGTATCCTAATTGGCGGCTCTTTCGTGTAAAGAGCCGTATATGATTATTCATGATGACAGGGTGGTTCTGCGTCCTCACCCGACTTTTTTACCTAAGGTGGTTTCAGGATTTCATCTGAATCAAGATATAGTCCTACCGTCTTTTTTTCCAGATCCGCAGTCTGCAGGGGAAGAGAGTCTACACTCTCTAGATGTTGTAAGAGCGGTAAAAGTTTATCTGCAAGCTACGTCTCATATACGAAAGACTGATTATCTGTTTATTCTGCCACAAGGCCCAAAAAAGGGTCAGGCAGCGTCAAAATCTACTATTGCATGTTGGATTCGACAAGTCATTATTCAGGCCTATGGTTTAAAAAAGAAGATTCCTCCTTTTCAGGTGAAAGCGCACTCGACTAGAGTAGTTGGTGCTTCATGGGCAGTGCGTCACCAGGCCTCCATGTCTCAGATCTGTAAGGCTGCTACTTGGTCTTCGATCCATACATTAACCACTTAAGGACCGCCTAACGCCGATATACGTCGGCAGAATGGCACCGCTGGGCACAATCACGTAGGTGATTGTATAAAGCCCAGCGGTGGGTCGCGGGCGCGCTCCCGCGACCTGGTCCGAAGCTCCGTCACCTCGGCCGCTGGACTCGCGGACCCAATCGCTGCTATAGTCCCGCGATCGGTCCCCGGAGCTGAAGAACGGGGAGAGCCGCGTGTAAACACGGCTTCCCCGTTCTTCACTGTGGCGGTGTCATCGATTGTGTGTTCCCTAATATAGGAACGCACAATCAATGACGTCAGACCTACAGCCACACCCCCCTACAGTTGTAAACACACTTTAGGGAACACACAACCCCTTCAGCGCCCCCTTGTGGTTAACTCCTAAACGGCAACTGTCATTTTCACAATAAACAATGCATTTTAAATGCATATTTTGCTGTGAAAATGACAATGGTCCCAAAAATGGGTCAAAATTGTCCGAAGTGTCCGCCATAATGTCGCAGTCACGAAAAAAATCGCTGGTCGCCGCCATTAGTAGTAAAAAAAATATTTTTTTATAAAAATGCAATAAAACTATCCCCTATTTTGTAAACACTATACATTTTGCGCAAACCAATTGATAAACGCTTAAAAAATAGGTAGAAGAAAATGTATCGGCCTAAACTGAGGAAAAAAAAGGTATATATGTTTTTGGGGGATATTTATTATAGCAAAAAGTAAAAAATATAGCATTTTTTTCAAAATTGTCGCTCTATTTTTGTTTATAGCGCAAAAAATAAAAACCGCAGAGGTGATCAAATACCACCAAAAGAAAGCTCTGTTAGTGGGAAAAAAAAGGACGCTGGGGGCGTGGCCTGGACATGGCTGAGTGAAGCTGCTCTCTCTCTCTGAGCTCCCGGCCTGATCCCCCAATTTATGGCCAAAAATCGCCTTTAAACCGGCATGTACTCTGCAAAAAGGTATGGGACCAGAGCAGCAACTAGGAGAACCCCGGCTGGCAAGATTTCGGGCGAAATTCAGAAGTATTTTAAACTCCTGCAGGAAATCTCCCCCGGCGCTGGCCAGCCTGTGCCACAAGGCCCTACACGTGGAGTCGCGGAGGAAGCCCAGCTGCCGGGCCCGAGCGGTTCTGAACCCGGGTTGGAACTACCCCAGGAGCCGCCTGTGGACACCTCTCAGGGTGAGATGTCTGCCCCACAGATACCAGATCCTGCGGGCCTAGATCAGGACATCAGGGCGCTACTTCAGGCCCTACCCACGAGGACAGACATAGAGGCCCTGATTTTGCGGCTGGAGGAGACGCATAGACGTGACATCCAGGAGGTCAGAGGGGAGGTTTCTACACTTACCGATCGAGTGGCATCGGGAGAGGAGTCGGTGACCTCGCTAGAGGCCCGCGTGACAGCACTTGAACGATCCCGGGATCAACACTGTGAGGCGGCAACCTCGCTACAGCTCCACTTAGAGGACGTGGAGGACCGGAGCCGCCGCAATAACCTGCTGCTTCGCGGCATACCGGAGGCTGCGGAGGACGTCGGGGCCAGGATTACAGGATCTTCCGCAATGTCCTAGGGGATCCAGACGCCAAGATCGAACTAGACAGGGCGCACAGGGCGCTCGGGCCTAAACCGACAGATCCGGATAGACCACGTGATGTTTGCCGCCTGCATCGTTATGTGCAGAAGGAGGCTATCCTGCGCCAGGCCTGGGACCGGTTGGAGGTCGAGGTTGACGGCATGCAGATCTGGATATTGCCGGACCTATCCAGAGCAACTCTCCGCCGCAGGGCAATGCTGCGGCCTCTCCTGGACCTCGCCAAGCAGACAGGACACACATACCGCTGGGGTTACCCACTGGCGGTCACCTTCCGAAAGGACACCACTGCCTTCACACTCCAAAGTGCCGCGGACCTCCCAGCGCTTTTCCGGTTCCTGGGAGCCGAGCCGATACAAGTACCAGACTGGCTCCAATTCCTCCCTCGCCAGAACGGACGATCAGGTGAAGCGGCGTATCGTGGCCCGTTGATGCCACGCTCGCAGAGAGGCAGACGGAGGCGCCATTCAGCCCGAGAAGGAGCGGCACGTGAGTAGGCCCTGTGCCATGCTTCCCTGTCCCCTGCCCTTGCCTGCCCGCCGCCCCTGATGAGGATATTCTTTTCGCACTCCCGTGTTCCCCCCCCTTTTCAGTAAAGTCCGGTATGACTTTTCGCCACCCTACACCCGGTGAGCAGCCCGGCAGCATTTTTGTTTGAATGCTCCGGCCTCGGAACATTCCCCCTCGAGACAGGAATAGGGGGCTACATCCCCACACGGTATCGGGAGTCACCCTTCTTTGACCTAGTTGGCAGTGCAACCCACCCGGGTGCAGTGAGCGGATCCCATCTCAGGGCCTTTCCCCCAGAACACTTCATGAACTCCCCGAATCACCGGACCGTGAGTGAAAAACAACCCACTGCTACTATGACACCTTCTCTGCTGTGAGCCGCCCTTTGCGTCCTGGGGATAACCTGGTTGAATAGAACACTCAAGACCGTGGACAGGGGTAGCTTGGTCTATACAGGGCGTGGGAGGCCTGTGTGTGGAGTGCCGGGAGGGGTATGAAGTGGAGCTGCGATCGCGGCCCGGCTGGAGCCCCCACTTTGCAACGGCTGTGGGGGGGAGGGGCAATACGCCATGTCATACGGCTTTGTACTGCTGAGGATGATGACACTGGGGAGGGGGTTATGTTATGTTATGTTTTTAGATGCCAACCGGAACTTTCCTTGCTGGGGTGGGGGGTGCTGGCCTGTTCGTTGGGGTCACGGGGTGAGGGTGGGGGGGTTGATTTATCTTTTTGCTTGCCCCCAGCTCCCTCATGATGCGGGCCTCAGTTCTGAATCATTTGCACCCCTGAGTTCTTTATTTGCACTGTATGCACCAATTGCCTTGCTTGCTCTGTGTTTTCAATGTTATTTTTATTACTAGTATTACTGTCATTATTAGACATATTATGTATTGCCGGTTTTTGTTTTATTCTACAGCACATGTATACGCCGGGATTGGGTGGGGAGGGTCGGGGGCTCGCTTCCTGACCCTGTTTAGTTCCTCCCCCAATTAGGATGGCGCTCGATACCAGGGATTGCCCCGGAGAGTGCCTTTAGCCGATTTTGGCTACCTTAGTAGACGCTATTTGGCAGTACCCCTTGGTACCTGCCACCTGACCTCTTTCTCTCTTACTTCCCTCCCCCCTTTCTTTATCCTCTCCCTTTTCTTTCTTTCCCCCCTAGTGCTATTCCTTCTCTTCCTCCCCCTGTCCTTCTGCTTCCTCCTATCACGGGAGGTTTTTGACCCCCCTTCTACCTAGTACACCCGTTCCTCCCCGCCTCCCCCCATTGCACAAGCATGGATGTGCTCACTATTATGTCGATAAATGTGAAGGGCCTTAACACGCCCGAGAAAAGATGCATGTTGTTGCACGATATGAGACGCATGGGCGCAGATGTCGTATTACTGCAGGAGACGCATTTTAAAGAAAGCAACCTGCCGCTTCTAAAAAATAGGTTCTACCCCGCGACATATCATTCCCAATACACAGAAGCTAAATCCAGGGGAGTTTCTATCCTTGTCTCCGCGAAGGTCCCATGGACACCCCTTGACGTCCGGACAGACAGTGGGGGGCGCTTTTTGTTTTTGAAGGGCAAGATAGGGGATAGGACAGTGACTTTTGCTAATCCTATACGCCCCTAATGCTCAGCAGGATGTATTCCTCAAAAGGAGGCTGGAACACCTCCAACGCTTCACAGAGGGGCATTTGATACTGGGAGGTGACCTAAATGTCCCCCTGATTTCGACCGAAGACATATCCTCTGGGAAATCCTCCCTGACCCGGGACATACGTAAACGCATCGGCGCTACACTAGACTCTATGCAACTGACGGATGCCTGGCGTCTTTTACACTCTGGAGAGCGTGATTATACTTTTTTCTCTAAGCCGCACCAAACGTACTCGAGAATCGACTACCTTCTACTGCCTCACAGACAGCTTGATGCGATCCAAGACGTTGCCATTGGTTCAATCACGTGGTCGGACCATGCCCCGATCACCCTAAAATACACCATCTCCGACTCCAATGGGGGACAGAGACCGGTGTGGCGGCTTAATAAGGGCCTTCTGCAAAATACAGGTCATGACTGACGTGGTTAGGGAGCTGGGACATTACTTTTCCACCAATAGCTCCCCCGACAGTGACGCTGGGGTAGTCTGGGAAGCGCACAAGGCAGTGATCCGGGGTGTGCTTATTTAGCACGGCGCAAGATTAAAAAAAGAACGGTCGGCACAATTAAGCTCGCTCCTCACTAAATTACACTCCCTAGAAACGGTCCACAAAACAACCCCAAGCAGACAGCTGGGCGCAGAGCTTGACAACGTTCGCTCTCAAGTCGCAGACGTTTTGCACTTCAAGGCCAAGGCGGCGCGTCAGGTCTGCTGACGGAAAGCCTATGAATCGGGTAATAAATGTGGCAAAATGCTGGCCAACACACTGCGCACACATTGGCGTAAAATGAAGGATGGATGGCCGCACTCCAAACCAAACAGGTTGTCTTTATTTAAACGAACAGCAAAAACATAACAGATCACAGCAACAGAAACAGGAGGATAACCGACGTTTCGCACTGACTTAGTGCTTATATGAATTCTGTTGCTGTGATCTGGTATGTTTTTGCTGTTCGTTTAAATAAAGACAACCTGTTTGGTTTGGAGTGCGGCCATCCATCCTTCATTTTACGCCAATGCTTGCCTAGTGCACTGCCAGCACCCTTGGAATCCTACACCTGTGTATGACCCTATAGCAGACCCACCTTGAGCGGTGATTTTCCTTCTTACACTGCGCACACAGCGACTAACATCATAAATTCCACACGTAGTGTCCAATATGGGACAAAAGCAGTCTATACCCCAGCAGATCACTCTGGAATTTAGGCATTTTTATAGCTCCTTGTATAACTTAGACAGACCTCTGCCCGCCCAGGACACGGTGCTGGAATATATTTCCAAGTCCCTCATGCCATCCTTGTCGATTGAAGCGCAGGAAGATCTAGAAGACCCTATCACACTACCAGAGGTCCAGCTTGCGCTAAAGAGCGCTAAGCCGGGTAAGGCCCCGGGTCCTGACGGCCTCACCATAGCATACTATAAATCCCTGCTGCCTTCACTGGGTCAACACATGGTACGATGATGATGATTTAGGTTTGGGGAAATCTTTCCATGTCACTACACTACAAGCCAAAATCTCAGTAATTCCGAAAGACGGTAAAGACCCAGCTCACTGTGGGAGCTACCGTCCCATATCTCTTCTCAACACTGACCTCAAATTGTTTACCAAAATCCTGGCCTCCAGACTGCAAAGACATCTCCCACAAATAATACACCTAGACCAGGTGGGTTTTGTGCCATCTAGAGAGGCCCGAGACAACACCACTAAGGTGCTCAACCTCTTACACATAGCGACCTCCAGTAGGACACCTAGCCTATTCGTGGGGATGGACGCCGAAAAGGCATTTGACAGGGTCGACTGGCAGTTCATGATGTCTACATTGAGTCATATAGGCCTGGGCGATAAAATGCGGAACTGGGTTACGGCGGTATACAGGGGGCCTACAGCAAGGGTTAGGGCAAATTGTGTGCTCTCTGAGTTATTCCCCATTACCAACGGATTGAGACAAGGGTGCCCCCTTTCGCCCCTCTTGTTCGCACTCTTCCTTGAACCCTTCTTATGCCACATACGCTTGAACCCTGACATCTCCGGGATACGTACCACGAACGTGCAGTACAAAGTTTCCGCCTATGCGGACAACCTATTGTTCACCCTCACAGACCCAGACACCTCCTTGCCGGCCCTCCTCACAGAATTCGGTACATGCGGTAGGCTATCCAACTTAAAAAATCAATCTAACTAAATCAGAGGTCATGGGTATAGGGATCTCTCAGCAGCAGCTCACCCAGCTCAGGGACAGTTTTAAATTGAAATGGACGGAGGTGGCATTGAAATACCTGGGGACGTATATTCCCCCATCATTTTCACAACTGTTTAAGCTGAATTTTCCTCCTCTTTTGAAGGAAGTTCGTAAACTGCTAACTCAATGGTCTGGAGGCTTACACTCCTGGATGGGCCGGTGTAAGATCCTTAAGATGACAGTATTACCCAAATTCCTGTACCTCCTACAGGCCCTCCCAATTCGTATCCCAGGAGATTATTTTAAACAAGTCCACTTCACATTTATCCACTTCCTATGGGCCGGGAAGAGGTCAAGATTACACATGGGGAATTATCTCTCTCCCAAAGCTGCATGGCGGCTTAGCGCTGCCGGAGGTTCGAACATATTATCACGCAGTACACCTTGGGAGACTGATCGATTGGTGCCGCCATGGAAGCATCAAACTCTGGACACAGGTTGAACAGGGACAGTGCGAGGTTCCCCTACATCGAGCCCCTTGGTGTCACACTGCGCTTCCCTCGCTCACTGCACGTCACGATTAATACGATTAAGGTCTGCACAAGACTTTTCTCGCAATTCTCCCTGTCCTCCCTGGACTCCCCCCTCAGACCTATTATTGGTCATCCACATTTTGAACCGGGCTTACGGGATAGGAGGTTCCTTGACCTTAGGAGCGCGGGTTTTTTTCAGGCATCCCACTTTGGCTCTAATGGGAAGTGGAGATCGGCAAAAGAACTGGCAGATTCCTCCGGCGCATACCGTCTTGACTTTTTGAGGGCACACCAGCTGAGCCACTTTCTGTGTAGCCTTCCTGCCCCCTGGAAATACAGAGACCGTACACGGCTATGGAGGAATTGTGCGAGGAGCCCAGGATACTCCCCCACGCTCTCTCTTTGTTGTATGGTATGTTGATTACCCCCCCCGGGGAATTACCAGATCCAAGCTCTTACTAGATGGGAGAGGGACCTGAACACGCAGTTCTCGGCCAACAAAAAACTAAATATAATTCGATTTACGCACAAGTCCTCCTTGTGCTCGAAAATTCAGGAGACGAACTACAAAATCCTCACGCGTTGGTATAGGACCCCGGATCTCCTGAATAAGGTGTTCCCTGGTGCCACTGCTACTTGTTGGAGATGCCTGTCGCCTGGGACATACAAAAAATCAATTGTGCGTCATCTGTTGGACGCAGCCAAAGCCTGTGTGCCTCTCCGCTGGAAGTCCCCTCACCCGCCGACCGTAGCTCTCTGGCTTAATAAAGTAGATGAGATCAGTCGAATGGAGGACTTGATCCTCTCCAGTCAGCAGAGGCAGGAGGCGTACTCCAAGACATGGCAGATATGGAACATCTTTAAATACTCAGAAAAAGGTCAGAGACTCAGGGAAAATGATTGCCCCCCACCAGCTCAGTAATAGGCGTGTCGCCTGACTTTTCGGTATCCACTCTGACCAGGAGACATTTTATACCCTTCGGGGTGCTTTGCTATTTCCTTGCTCGAGCAACCTCTCCCCCCCACACACCTTTTCTTGGGAATACATCACAGGACACAGAGCTCCCGCCCCTCTTCGGAGTTAAACGTGGGACACTTATTGCTTTGCTACAAAACTGAGGTACTCTCCATTTGGGAGGGAGGGGTTATATAGGGGAGGAACTCAATTTTAATTGGGTTTACCAGTGTCCAATCACCTGTGGTGACTACATAACCCATTAAGTAATTAAGGCTCTGTGTCCCATGATGTATTCCCAAGAAAAGGATTTTACAGGTAAGCTGTATTAAAAAATCCTATTATCTTGTATTCGGATATAGTGGGAGCAGTTATATTTTGTTTATTCATAGTTTGTTTCTTAAGTTTCTGTTACTTAGGCATTTTGGTTTTAAGGTTGTGGGTCACTTTTTTATGTTTACTGTTTGCTGGTGTGTGCTCACAATATATAATTTTGTCTGTTTCCTTGTGTAGTTCTGCATATCGGGTCATCTCTGCCGCTGAATCCTGACACTAACAAAAGATCATAAGAACCTCCTTGACAATGAGATTTGATAAAAAAATTCATGTGGGTACAGTGTTGCATGACCGTGCAATTTTCGTTCAAAGTGTTACAGCACTGAAAGCTGAAAATTGGCCTGGGCAGAAAGGTGGTGAAAGTGCCCAGTATTGAAGTGGTTAACCACTTCCATACAGGGCACTTATACACCCTCCTGCCCAAACCAATTTTCAGCTTTCAGCACTGTTGCACTTTGAATGGCAATTGCGCGGTCATGCTATACTGTACCCAAATTAAATTTTTATCATTTTGTTCCCACAAATAGAGCTTTCTTTTGATGGTATTTGATCACCTCTGGGATTTTTATTTTCTGCTAAAAAAAGAAATAAAAATTACTGAAAATTTGGAAAAAAAAGTGTTTTTTTGTTTCAGTTACAAAACATTGTAAATAAGTACGTTTTCTCCTTCACTGACGGGCACTGATAAGGCGGCACTGATGGGCACCGATGAGGGGGCATTAATGGGCACTGATGGGCACTGATAGGTGGCACTGATGGGCGGCACGGATGGGCGGCACGGATAGGCGACACGGATGGGCACTGATAGGCGGGATAGGTGGCATGGATGGGCACTGATAGGTGGCACTGATGTACTGTAATGTGTTGTACTAATGGATGCCAATCAGTGCCAAACAATGATGCCTGCCAATCAGTGATGCCCATTGTGGGCATTGATTGGCATCCATTGTGGGCACTGATTGGCAGCCATTAGGCATCCATTATTTATTTCTGAATGCATCTCTGGTGATCTAGGGTGGCATACCTGTGAATTAGAGGAGGATGTGGTGATCGCCAGTCAGACTCTTCAAGAGTTCGGTTGGGTATTGAACCTACAGAAGTCGGTGTCAGCACCTGGAGTACCTTGGCTTAATTCTGGACTCCTCAGAGGCAAGAGTTTACCTCCCCTTGGGGAAGTTGCAGACTCTTCGGTCGTGGTGATGCTGTTGGCATCCCGCAGGTGGTTGACACTGCACTTCTGCATGTGATCCCTGGGTCTCATGGTGTCCACCTTCAAGGCGGTCCTGTATGCTCAATTCCACACTCGTGTCTTGCAGAAGGAAATCCTGTCCAAATGGCGGAGATCTCCGGCCCTTCAGTCCGGGAAGTCGTTCCTTCCTTTTCGCTGGATGGTGATCACGACGGACGCCAGCCTGACCAGCTGGGGGGGGGGGTGGAATGGTGTCTGGCGTGTTCAGTCAATGCAGGGTCAATGGACGCAGGAGGAATCCGGTCTGCTGATCAATGTGTTGGAACTTTGGGCAATCAGACTGTGCCTCTCCACATGTTCACCGAGGCTTCAGGGACGTCTAGTCGGACAACGCCATGGCAGTGGCGTATGTCAACCATCCAAGAGGAACAAGAAGCTTGGCTGCAGTATCGGAGGTCACTAACATTCCTCGATGGGAAGAACGGAGTGTGCCGGCTCTGTCGGCCGTATACATTTCGGGCGTAGAAAACTGGCAAGCGGACTGCTTAAGTCGCCAGATGTTGGACCAAGAGGAATGGTCGCTACACCTGGATGTGTTTCAACTCCTTTGCCTCAGATGGAGCACGCCAGATGTGGATCTCCTGGCTTCTCGACTCAATTGGAAGGTATTGAGGTTTGTGGCCAGGTCCAAGGATCCCTGGGCAGACGCGACAGACGTGTTGGTGGCTCCATGGGGACAGTATCAGCTGATATATGCTTCCCCCCCGCTAAAACTTCTTTGTCTGCTTCGCAGAGTGGAAACCGAGGGGATTCCGGGGATTCTAATTGCCCCAGATTGGCCTCAGTGCCCCTGGTACGCCAACCTTGAGAGAGGACCTTCTATCACAAGGTCCTATACTCCATCCTTCTTTACAGTCACTGGCTTTAACAGCATGGCTGTTGAAAGTCTGGTGTTCAGGGACCGAAGCCTGTCGGACTCAGTAAATTCCACCATTCTTAGGGCACGGAAGTGATCTTCTCGGAAGATCTATCATTGCACATGGAAGCCTACATCTCTATGTGTGAGACGATGGGGTGGCGTCCACGGACATATTTGGTTTCCAGAATCCTGCTGTTCTTACAGCGGGAAGTGGATCAAAAACTTGCCCTATGCACCTTGAAGGGGCAGATTTCAGCCCTGGCTGTTTTCTTTCAGTGACCCTTGGTGTCTCATTCACTAGTGAGTATGTTTGTGCAAGGGGTTCAACATGTGGCCCCTCTGGTTTGTCCACCACTACCTCTGTGGGATTTGAATCTGGTGCTTTTGGTACTTCAGAAACCCCCCTTTGAGAACATTAGAGATATTTCCCTTTTGACTCTCTCTCAGAAAGTTGCCTTTCTGGTGGCTATTACATCAGTCAGGAGGGTTTCTGAGTTGGCTACCTTGTCTTGCAAGTCCCCTTTTTTGATCCTCTACAAGGATAAAGCTGTGCCAAGCCCACAGCCTTTGTTTCTTCCGAAGGTTGTTTTGGCCTTTCATCTAAATGAGGACATTGTGCTTCCGTCCCTGTGTCATCGGCCGTCACATCCCAAAAAGGTTGCTCTATATTCCTTGGATGTGGTCCGAGCTCTGGTCCGAGCTCTGTGAGTGTATCTCTCTGCTACGGCTCCGTTTCGGAGGTCAGACTCACCGTTTGTGTCAATGACTGGTCCAAAGAAGGGCCTGGCAGTCTCGTCGGCCACCATTTCTCGGTGGATCAAACAGGTCGTGATTCAGGCTTATGCCTTACAGGGGCGGGCGCCCCCATTTCCTGTCACGGTGCATTCGACCAGGGCAATAGGTGCCTCCTGGGCTTTCCGAGATCAAGCGTCTGTCTACCAGGTGTGTAAGGCGGCACCTTCACAAAATTTTACAAGGTTGATGTGAGTGCATTGGACGCCACTATTGGAACTTTTACACTCTGACCACGCTCCAACAGACTGTACAATAAAATGGGGTGCGGAAGATAAGAAAGAATGGCACTGGAAAATAAATGAGACCCTACTGAAAGATAGTAAGTACGAAGAGAAAATAAGGGAAGAATTAGGGCCAGATTCACAAAGGTTAGCGGATCTTTAGATCCGTGTAACCTATGTGTTTTAAGATCCGCCCTCGCAAGTTTGTGAGGAAAGTGTCAAATTCACAACACACTTACCTCCAAACTTGCGACGGCGGATCCTAACTCCCCCGGCGGAATTCTAATTCCGCGGCTGGGGGAGTGTACTATTTAAATCAGGCGCGCTCCCGCGCCGATTTAAATACGCATGCGCCGTCCGGGGAATTTCCTGGCGTGCATTGCTCCCACTGACGTCAATAGGACGTCAGTGGTTGCGACGTGAGCGGGACTTGCGACGCGCGTGTTCGTGAATCGCGTACGCAAACGACGTAGGAAATTTCAAATTCGACGCGGGAACGACGGCCATACTTAACAATACTTACCCCTGCTTTTAGCAGGGGTAAGTATACGACGGGTACCGCGCTACGGAAACGACGTAAGAACACAGCGTCTGGTCCGCGTACGTTCGTGAATTTCGCGTATCTCGCTGATTTACATATTATTCAGTGTAAATCAGCGGGAACGCCCCCGGCGCCATTTTTAAATCCAAAAAAAGATCCGACAGTGTGACACTGTCGGATCTCAGCCCTATCTATGCGTATCTGATTCTATGAATCAGGTGCATAGATAGGACCAGTAAAAATCAGAGATACGATGGTCTATCTGAGATACTCCATGGTATCTCTTCTGTGAATCTGGCCCTTAGAGTTTTTCTTTGAGACAAACGATACAGATGAAACAACTCCTTTGTCTGTGGGAAATGCACAAATGCGTAATGAGAGGTAACCTCATCGCGATGGGAGCATATAGAAAAAAGAAGTTAAACGAACAGATACAATGTTTAAGCGAATTGGAGAGCTAGAAACCGTACATAAAAAATCCCAGGCTCAATCAATAGAACAAGAATTAGATGCGGCCCGAGAAAAATTGAGCCTTTTGCTGATAGATAAAGCCAAAGCAAAATTAACAAGGGGGAGACAAACATTTTATGAGTTTGGGAACAAACCAGGTAGAACGTAAGCAAATACCTTGAAAAAAGCACATATAGGTAATCATATTACACAAATTAAGACATCTAATGATGAAATGGTCAACACCCCGCAAGAGATCGCAAATTGCTTTAAGAAATATTACGAGAAACTATATCAGCTGGAGGATAAACTGTCTCTAGAGAAGGAACAAGAGAAACTAGAAAAAGCCAGGGAATATATTAGACACCATGATGCCAAAAATATCAGAGGATAAAGCAAGGAAATTAGATGAGCCAATTACAATAGGGGAGTTCAGGGAAGCTCTAAAAATATTAAACTGGCTAAGGCACCAGGCCCTGATGGGTTTACCTTAACATATTATAGGATGTTCGCTGAGAAATTAGCACAAAGATTCACAGCAGCTTTTAACTCATTGCAGGAAGGAAAGAAAATACCAAACAAAACATTGATGGCACATATAGTAGTTATTCCAAAAGAAGGGAAAGAGCCTTCGCAATGTGCCAGCTACCGTCCCATATCACTGCTGAATGTGGACTTAAAAGTATTTACTAAGATTCTTGCTACAAGGTTAGTAGAATTTATTCCAGATTTGATACACCCAGATCAAGTGGGATTTATACCAGGTAGGGAGGGGAGAGTGAATACACAGCGAGTGGTAAATGCGATATATCTAGCACAAAAAGAAAAGAAGCCAATGATATTAGTAGCTAGTGATGCAGAAAAAGCGTTTGACCGAGTGGAGTGGTCGTTTCTAAAAGCAACGCTGCACACATAGGATTAGGAGAAGGAATGATGAGCTGGTTCACAAATTTATACTCACAACCACGTGCAAAAGTTAAAATAGAAGGTAAGATATCCGACCCATTCGATATTCGAAATGGGACAAGACAAGGATGCCCACTATCGCCCATAATTTTTGTTTTGACTATGGAGCCTTTTCTACGGAAAATATGAGCTAATGTGAATATCAGGGAGGTAGCAACGAAAGGAGAGGTACAGAAAGTAGCGGCATACATGGATGATCTAATTTTCTTTATAACATCTCCAGTTATCTCCCTACCGCCCTTAATGGTAGAAATAAGAGAGTATGGAAAGCTGTCCAATTTTAAAGTCAATTATGGGAAAACAGAAGCATTAGGAATAGAAGTAAAAGCGGAAATATTGGAGCAGATTAAAACACATTTTGACTTCAGGTGGACAGACTCCCAAATAAATTATCTAGGAACAAAGATAACAGGGAGCTTAGACTATAGACTATTTGAACTTAACAATGCAACATTGGCTAGGCGAATAAAATCAGACCTAGATAGATGGGATAAAGAAATCTTCACATGGTTTGGGCGGACAAACATATTAAAGATGAATGTGCTTCCAAAAATTCTATATCTAATACAGGCCTTACCAATCAAGATCCTACAAAGCTTTTTAAGAGAACTAAGATCAAGATTCTTGAAATTTATATGGGCAGGGAAACCAGCAAGGATAAGTAGGGCTATTTTATCATTACCTAAGGGGGAAGGAGGGATTGGATTCCCAGATCTGATAAAATATCAGGAAGCATCTCACTTAGCCAAAGTTGTGGAGTGGTGTGGGCGGAATAAGAAACCCTGGATAAGAATGGAACAAGCGACGGTAGAGGTTCCATTAGAAGGACTGGCATGGACCCCAGATAGTGAAATAACAGCAGAGGCAAATAAACATCTAATGATAGGAGCCACTATACGGATTACTAAAACGTTTTTTGAAAAAAACGAGTATGTTAAAATATCCAAGCCCACCAGGGCCGGCCCTATGATGGGACCGGGTGGTACCATGGGTACCAGGCAGCACTTTTAGGGGGGCAGCATACTGATGCCCACCAGCCCGTTCCGCCAGCTCCGTTACCCAAATAAAATTGATGTCCTTTTTTCCCACAAATCGAGCTTTCTTTTGGTGATATTTGATCACCTCTGCGGTTTTTATTTTTTGTGCTATAAATATATATTTTTTAACTTTTTGCTATAATAAATATCCCCATAATTTAGAAAAATAAACTATTTTCTTCAGTTAAGGCCAATATGTATTCTTCTACATATTTTTGGTACCAAAAAACCCCACAATTAGCGTACATTGATTAGTTTGTGCAAAAGACATTGTGGCTGCCGGCAATTCACAGATCCCTTTATACTCCTGGATACATGTATAGAGCCATGGCAGGTCCTTTTTTACACCTATATGCATGTACAGAGCCATGACAGGTCCTCTTTATACATCTATAGAGCCATGACAGGCCCTTGTTATACTCCTTTATACATGTATAGAGCCATGTCAAGTACTCTTTATAGTCCTATATACATTTATAGAGCCATGACAGGTCCTCTTGATATTCCTTTACATGTAAAGAGTAATGACAGGTCCTCTTTATACTCCTATACATGTATAGAGCAATGACAGGTCCTCTTTATACTCCTTTATACATGTATAGAGCCATGACGGGTCCCCTTTAGTTATCATGATATAAAATAATGAATGTGGAGGCCTTTTGGTTGGCGTGATTTTTTTTCTGGGGGGGGCAGCATTTCATTCTTGGTCCCAGGCAGCACAATGTCTTGGGCCGGCACTGAAGCCCACTAACACCGATTCTGGGCACTAAGGCTTTCCAAATAGGATTGATAGATTCAAGGTTTAATGCCCTGCGACAGAGGGGTAATAAGTAGGATCATTCACTTCTCAAAAGATAACCGACTAATGACAAGGAGAGAGATTGAAAGAGAAGGTATGCCAGAATTAGACTTCCTGAGGCTGCTGCAATTAGAAGCATTCCTCCGGACAAAGGCAGGTATCTATACAGTAGTTAGGACCCCGTCTAAATTCGAGCAGATATGCCTAGAAGGGAACTCAATAAGACACTCTCTTATTTTTACGCAACATTAATTAATCTAGACATACCACAAGAATTTACGTTTATGCAAGCATGGGAGAGAGATCTGGGACTAACATTTACTCAAGAACAAAAAGATAGGATCCTGCAATTTACACATAAGGCATCAGTAGCAAGTAAATATGAGGAGGGAGGATATAAAATACTAACGAGATGGTATAGAACACCAAAAGTACTACACCGAATATACCCAGAGACGTCAGATGTCTGTTGGAGATGTCTTGAAGCGGAAGGGACATTAGTGCACATCTGGTGGGAGTGTAGAAAAATACAGGAATTCTGGAAAATGGTAACGGAAACAATCAATACAATCACAGGAACTAATTTAGTGGATAGACCATCAGTGGTCTTATTACTAGATATTCCAAAATACAAAAACTTGTTGATAAGACATCTTATTATAGCTGCGAGGGCGTGCATCCCTGCCATGTGGAAACAAGAGAATCCTCCATTGAGAGTACAATGGCTCGCAAAAGTGTCCGAGATACAACAAATGGAGAATTTAACAATGGCATTGAAAGATCAGGATAAGAGATACCGGTCGACATGGGCTTCTTATGTGAGGTATAGGGAGGGGTAAGAGGAGGGGGATGGGGAATGGCCAACATGAACCCTTTTTTTTTTTTTTTTAAAGGGAGGGGGAGGGGGTGGTGAGGGTAACAAGATATAAAAAAGAGAGGAAAATTAGAAGTATTGCGAAACCAGGACAGAGGAGGGAGGAGGGGGGTATGGTGGGGTTCCTTTCCATCGCTCTCTTAACTCTTTGATATCGTTTAATTAAGTAGAAGAGATGAAATGTAATATCCTGTAACGTAATTCTTGAAAAAAATAAAGAATTTATTAAAAAAAAAGAATATTTGGAGCTGTGTCCATCCAGGAACTTCAGAGAAAATGATGTTATGGCGAGTACAAAAATATTTTTTTTTAAAAGAGTTTCATTGTATGTGAAATCACATTTAGTATAATATATTATGACTGTCTGTACAATCATCTTAAAACATTGGGTGCAATCAAATGGTCTCTCGCATGTATGTAGCAGACAGAGAGAGACATTCAGTGATCAAGGAAAACAACCTCAGACATCAGGAACAGAGAACTTGTTAGACACATGTTCTTTGTGGTGCACTAAAAACTCAGGTGTTGGTTCCATACTTTTTTTTCCAATATTGTAGTGAGAAGTTTTTTCTTTTAGATCTCGTTCACACTGCGTATAGCAAGAACTTGCTATCCCACTCGGAAACGAGTGTCAATTCTGCCCACAATTCCCAATCGCCCATATGTGAACGGGGCTTTAGAGATAAGCCAAGTGATGCTGGTCAAAATGATTTCCTAGTAAAGTACCAATCTCAACTTTGGAAAAAAAATTCACTAATGTTCAAACCCTCAATTTAACTCATTCGCTAAGGCAAATTTGCCTACTTTTTATTTATTTTTTTGTTAATATAGAGGGTGTCTATGTGGATGGGAGGGGAAAAAGGGGTAGTTTAGTTTATTTAAAAAAAGAAAAAAATGTAACTGATAGGCAGCGCTTTATAGACTGGATCCAAAAAAGTAAAGCAGTCAGTTGGGACCATAAAAAAACAATAGTTAATTACACCAATAGCAGAGTCATAGAAGAACAATTAAAAAGTAAATAAAGGCCAATGATACCACTGGAAGTCTATGGGCATGGAGGGGTTAACACCACTAGGAGGGCCCGCTGATGGAGCATGGAAGGGCACCAGTAACAGAATGGAGACGTCATCTGAAGGTGATGCACCTGATAGCTGGTGTCTGGAGGCAGAGACATGGCCGTGTCCAGGGGATTGTGGTGCTGCGGATTGCGGAAGGGCATTGGGCCTACCCAGGCCAAGATGAGGGTCCAGGGTGTCTTCCAGACAGAGCCTTGCCAATGGAGAGGGGGAACCAACAGGGATGTTGCCGGGAGACCAGGGGAGCCGAGCTGGGCCAAAGGTGTCAGGTACGCCTCGATGACATCAGCGGAAAGTCGGTGGTATAGAGAGGAAAGGGAAGCCTGTGAGCCAACGTGGAACGCAGGCTAATCCATTGCCATGACGACAAGTTTCACATGCATGCTCTTTGTCAGTCTTGCTTATTTAGTATTCCTTTTTTGTGCATTTGATTATTTTTATACAATTGTTTTAACCACCTGCTGCCCTCCATATAGCAAAATGACGGCGGCAAAGTGGTTTCCATATCCTGACTGGACGTCATATGACTTCTTCAGTATATTGAGCCGATGCGCGCCCCCCCTGTCGTTGTTGCAGGGTGTCAGTCTGACACCCCCGCAACACCGATCTAGGTAAAGAGTCTCTGACGGAGACTCTTTACCACGTGATCAGCCGTGTCCAATCACGGTTGATCACGATGTAAACAGGAAAAGCCAGTGATCTGCTTTTCCTCACTCGCGTCTGTTAGACGCGAGTAGAGGAGAGCCGATCGGCTGCTCCTCCGACGGGGGGTTTGTGCTGATCGATTATCAGCGCAGCCCGCCCCCGAGGATGCCCATACTGGACCACCAGGGATGCTACCAGACCACCAGGGTTGCCCACCACAGGTATGCCACCCTAGATCACCAGGGATGCCATTCAGAAAGCTGCCGGATGAGCACCGGGGAAAGAACGTGGACAGCTGGCAACCCCTCTCTGCTGCCTGCATGTTCTGCCTGCTGAGGATCCTCAGGAGAGCACAATAGGTGGGCGCCCCCCACCATGAAGCCCGGCAGAGCCATATACCCGCGAAAAACAACAACACCCCTCTGGCAGCCATATCCCGCGGGGGATAAGAACAGCCATGAGACTCCTGCAGCTGCTGCCACCGCTCTGCAAAAAAACGGAAGTGACGTGCGTCAGCTGCAGAAAACCCAGAAACCAACCGACGCAGGAACAGAGAGAAGGAGGGATAAATACCCCTCAGACTCCTCCTGTAAATACAGGCTAGCCTGCTGCCAGCCTTCAAACATATACATATATGTAGCGCCCTGCTCCTGTTGAACAGGCGCTGCTTTAAATTTAGTGGGGGTCTGAGCTGTTATTTGGCTCAGACCAAAATGATTAAGAGCAGGCCAAGGGTGGCAGCAGCAAGGTCAAGGTGTATTGAGTGTCCCCCTCGGCAGCAAATCAGTGGGAGTGGTTGCCCACTGTGCATGCTGGGGAGGGGTACTTAAGGGGCAGATGCCATTGGTGGGTCTGTCTGTCGTCCGTCTGCGCCTCGTGGCCCGCCTGGCCTGAGGTGCGTGTTCTGAATCCTAGTTCCGGGACCACGTTGGCCTGGGGCTGCGGCTTCGCCTGTAGGCCCAGTTGTCTGGCTGGGGCCTGTACTGCAAAGGTGATCTTGTGCTGTCCATCCTGCGGGAGAAAGACACCTGATGAAGGAAGCCAGGGGAGGATCTATCCTGGAGAGGGCCATGCAAGAGGCTGGTACCTTGGGAGAAGGCCTAGAAACTTCATCGAAGGATGCACCGTACACCGAAAGGCTTGACAGTGTCACCTGTCGCATCTAAAGTTCTAAAGAAACAAAGCTAAATAGATCCGGGTGGTGAATCCTGTGGCAGGGGATTCTGGACCAAAGTGTCTCATCAGGAAAGGAAGGTCTGTGGCAGAGACTGTACTTTACTTTGTGCGCCATCCCGGCTGCTAGGCCAGTGAGAGGGACCTATCCAGGTGAGCAATACCCACTCTGGCTAGAGTGGCGACGAGAACTGTATGCTGGAAACAGGAGTGTTTCCTTACTTTGAATATGCACCTGAACCTACCTACCCTTCCACCCCTCATCCTTCTTTTCTTCTAAAGTTCTCCCAAATAAATCAAAGAAAAAGAAGTGCGTTGTGTGGACATTGAAATTCTTCAGACTCTCCTTTCACCCTGGACAGCGAGAACGTGCCACCCAAAATATAACCAGCAGCTCCTGCGGGGGTAGTGCTACACATATATATATATATATATATATATATATATATATATATATATATATATATATATATATATATATATATATACACTATATATTCCTAACCGACTCGTTTTGGGGTGTGTAATGGTGGGGAAGATGTGTTCTGACTGTATGGCTGCTAGTGGATGAAAGAAGGAAGTCAAAACACTTCCTGCTTCCTCCAGAATACTCAGCCAGCTTCACGCTTCTCTCTCTGATTCTCTACCTCTGAGCTTGTGAATCAGAGAGGGAGAATTCTGTCACAGATCGCCAGTGAGGTGCCGAGATCTCATCTTCATAAACTGGCCGTTTCTGTGAAGTCAGTTACAGATTCTCATTGTGCTGCGACGATCAGTGGAGAACATGTTCTCCGCTGGTTACCTCAGTTTCATAAACTGTTATTGACCTGCGATCAGCGGCGATACTCGGGATCGCCACTGATCTCAGTTTGATAAACGGACACCTGTGTGTACTCGGCTTTACAGTCCTAGCAACTCCCCTGATTTTATAGTTTACATTTAATGACAGATGTTAACACTTACCAGACACATCTAAGGTCTGCAATTCTTGCTTCAGGCTCATGATTTCTCTGCACAGCTGAATGTCATCAATCCTGCAAGAAAACAATACAACATACTGACATTAGGAATTGACTAGTTTACTATTGGTTATTAAATTAATATTAGTTTTCATAGTCTGTATATTTAGTTTTCTTTACATTTTCTTTTCTTTTATGTGACCTATCGCTAAGGAGAAAAGGGATGGGGTTGTCCCTATTATACCCTATTCTTTGAGAACTAATTTAGCTAGTAGAAGGTTTAGTTGGGTGAAGCCTGGGTCTGGGAAGGGATGTTGAATTTGTAAAAAAAGGAAAATCCACAAGAAAGTTTCAGGAGGTTGCACACTAACATGCTGGTCCTGCTAGGAAAAACCTAGCTTCTTTTCAGCAGGGTTGAAAATTTGCCAAGTGATGAGAAAGGGATTGGAGCTGATATGCAGGGCCAAGCAGCACCGGAACAGGGTCCCCAGACAATCAAGGCAAGGATGTAAAGCCCCGTACACACGACCAGTTTTCCTGGCCATGTGTATGCTCCTTAGCAGTTTTCCCATCAGGAAAACAGCCGGAAATCCCGACGGGAAAATAAAGAACTTGGCTCTCTATTTTCTCGTCGAGGTTCCTGGAGGAGTGTTCGTCTTTATGCTTATCTGTCCAAAGGTAAAACCGTGCATGCTTGATAATCCTTCGATGCATGCGCGGTAGCATACAAGGCATAGTTTAGGGTGTAGCAAGATGGCGGCAACGGCTTTGAATGTGACGAGCGTCGGCTCATTGTAGTCGATGACGTCACTGTGTTCTTGCCATTCAAATAAACAGCGGTTCTTTTAAATGGCCGTCTGTATGCACGGCTTGGCAAGCCAAGCTTGCCAGGAATCCCGTCAGGAAAACCAACGTTTTTTTCCTGACGGGATTCCCGGCTGTGTGTACATGGCTTGAAAGTGTGCTCCCTCCCAAACTCTTGGCACTAAAAAAAATAGCAATTAAAAACTGCAATTGTAGTGTGAATAAACTAATTATGGCGAACAACATTTTTTTGTTTTGCCTCGCAGTCTTTCCCATAGGTAAGTAGTAGATCTGACGAAAAAAAAAGCTGGGAATCCCGACGGGACATTAGAGAGCAAGTTCTCTATTTTCCCGACGGGATTCACAGCTGTTTTCCTCATGGGAAAACTGCGAGGAAGCATACACATGTCCGGTTTTCCTGGCCAAAAGCTCTCCTGACAGTTTTCCTGCCGGGAAAACTGGTCGTGTGTACGAGGCTTTAGAGGTAGAGAAATAAAAGCTCAAATGCCTCTAAGCCCTTGTTCACCTTGGTTTATTTTTTGACATGCGATTTAACCGCTCAACAACTTTGATCCGCGGGGCCCCCCCCGCTCAACAACTCTGATCCACGGAATTCCCCCCCCCGCTCAACAACTTTGATCCACGCCCCCCGCTCAACAACTCTGATCCGCTCAACAACTTCTTTGGGGGGGGTATGCTCATTTGTCCCTCATTCTGAAGTTGAAAAGTTGGGAGGTATGTAACATTAATTCATGAATGAAAGATACAGTTAGTTTAAAAGCTCAGTCACAAACAATGCACGATTTGGCTGGGTAAATCCTCTGAGAAACAGGACAGGCTCCAGTCCCAGCTGCCCTCCCTTCAGGATAGCACCAAAGTTCTGCCTCTGCCTTGGCCCAGCCCTAGGGCCAAATGCTTAGTGCTTGTACAGCATATTGCAATTAAATATGTTGACAAAACCACCTGTGCCTCTGTGAATAAAAAATAAACAGTGAATACAACTGCTGTCTGTTATCCTTGACTGGAAATATAGCCAATGAAATAGTATCCCTAGACAGCATTTACAATGATACCTGTAACAGCTTGTAAACGCATGTAGACGCGGTAATTTAGCTGTAATTTAGCTGTTTTTTGTTTACAGGCATTTTTCATTTTTTACTAGGTGTGAAAACTTGAGGGCTTGGACACCGATTCCCAGAACACTCTGTGGTGAATAATCCACCTCATGCTTGATAGCACATACTGCACGCACCAGATGCCAGTGAACCCCTGCCATACAGCACAAAAAGTAATCAACCACAGAAAGTTATCCAGCAGGAGGTCTGTGTGACAGTGAGCTGCTGTTTGCGGCCTACACAGCGAGGGGCTGTTCCACTATATCCAGAGGGACCTCTGTATATAGCATCGCTTCTTCCTTGCAGAGAACCGGAGGGTGTTCCAGGTCATCCAGAGCCTGCAATTCATATACAAGTAGGCCGCAGCATAGTGCGGCAGGCGCCATTTCCCAGAGTTATCTTTATCACCTATATCGTTGCCAGCTATATCTGAGTCCCACTGTGGTGAGCGGGCATAGCCCATCTTGTTATAAGACACTGCTTTCAGACATCATTCACACAGTTCAGCTTGGTGGTACTTGTAGTTCCACTGTAAGTCAGTTTTTATGCTATAAAAAACACTGAAAGCAGACATCTATTCCTTGCTCACATTATTTATTCTTGTAGCTGCACTGGATAACACCATTAGGATTATAAGAGAGGAAGTTGCAATACAACAAGGATATCTTAAAGTTCTGCCAAATTTGCTATACCCTATTAACAAGGATTACCAACACAACAAGGCTAGCTGAAGACATCTGGATTTCAAGGAATACCCTTTTGCCTTTTGTTATCCTTTTCCTCATCTGCTTTAATGTCATCAATCTTCATTTAACCACTTGCTTACTGGGCTCCTAAACCACCTTCCTTCAGCTTTCAATGCTCTCACTCTTTGAACGACAATTGCGTGGTCATGTAACACTGTACCCAAATATTTTTTCCCCCACAAATAGAGAATTCTTTTGGTGGTATTTGATCACCTCTGGGTTTTTTTTTTTTTATTAAAATCACATTCTAAAATCATAAAAGGGAAACGGCTAACAGAGCTCCTATGTTTCCATCGTTGTGTATCAGGACACCCTGGGCCAGATCCACAAAAACCTGACGTAACTTAAAAAATCCAATTTAAGTTACACTGCCTTAAAGTTTCTACCTAAGTGCCTGATCCACAAAGCACTTATCTAGAAATTTCAGGCTGTGTAACTAAAATTCCGCCGGCGCAAGGCGTTCCTATTCAAATGGGGCGAGTCCCATTTAAATGAGGCGCGCTCCCGCGCCGGCCGTACTGCGCATGCGCGCCGGCCGTACTGCGCATGCGCGAAGTTACGTTACGCCGAGTTTTGAGGATCGCGACGGCTTAAAGTTGCGTCGGGGATAAAAAAAATGACAGCGGCATGCATTCCTGAGGGAGAACTCCATGCCCATTTTCAAAGAAAAAACCGGCATGGGTTCCCCCCCAGGAGCATACCAGGCCCTTAGGTCTGGCATGGGTTGTAAGGAGACCCCCCCACGCCGAAAAATTGACGTAGGGGGTCCCCCTACAATCCATACCAGACCCGTATCCAAAGCACGCTACCCGGCCGGCCAGGAAGGGAGTGGGGACGAGCGAGCGCCCCCCCCCCCCTCCTGAGCCGTGCCAGGCCGCGTGCCCTCAACATGGGGGGGTTGGGTGCTCTGGGGCAGGGGGGCGCACTGCGGCCCCCCCACCCCAGAGCACCCTGTCCCCATGTTGATGAGGACAGGACCTCTTCCCGACAACCCTTGCCATTGGTTGTCGGGGTCTGCGGGCGGAGGCTTATCGGAATCTGGGAGTCCCCTTTAATAAGGGGGCCCCCAGATACCGGCCCCCCACCCTAAGTGAATGGATATGGGGTACATCGTACCCCTATCCATTCACCTGGAGGCAAAAAGTAAAATGTAGTAAACACACAACACAAGGCTTTTTAAAATAGTTTATTATTCTGCTCCGGAGGCCCCCCCTGTCTTCGTTATTAGCTCAATTACCAGGGGGGGCTTCTTCTTCCACTCTCCGGGGGTCTTCTCCGCTCTCCGGGGGTCTTCTCCGCTCTCCGGGGGTCTTCTCCGCTCTCCGGGGGGGCTTCTCCGGACTCCGGGGGGCTTCTTCCATCTTCTCCCCTCTTCCGCTCTTGACTCGGCGAACCCCGGTTCTTCTGCAGCTCTCCGGTGCCTTCTTCTTCAGCGCTGGCTGCCTGCTATGTTTGTGTGTTAGCTCGATTTCAAACAGGCAGCCGGCGCGGTCTTCTGTGGCGTCATCTTCTCTTCTGGTCTTCTGTTCTTCCGATGTTGCCTCGTCGCCTGTTGTCGCTGTAATGATGGAAGCGCGCCTTGCATCACATTTATATAGGCATCACCGTCCCATCATGCTCCGGTAGGTACCCACGTGGTGGGTGCACGTGGGTAGGCACCCACCACGTGGGTACCTGCCGGAGCATGATGGGACGGTGATGCCTATATAAATGTGATGCAAGGCGCGCTTCCATCATTACAGCGACAACAGGCGACGAGGCAACATCGGAAGAACAGAAGACCAGAAGAGAAGATGACGCCACAGAAGACCGCGCTGGCTGCCTGTTTGAAATCGAGCTAACACACAAACATAGCAGGCAGCCAGCGCTGAAGAAGAAGGCACCGGAGAGCTGCAGAAGAACCGGGGTTCGCCGAGTCAAGAGCGGAAGAGGGGAGAAGATGGAAGAAGCCCCCCGGAGTCCGGAGAAGCCCCCCCGGAGAGCGGAGAAGACCCCCGGAGAGCGGAGAAGACCCCCGGAGAGCGGAGAAGACCCCCGGAGAGTGGAAGAAGAAGCCCCCCCTGGTAATAGAGCTAATAACGAAGACAGGGGGGGCATCCGGAGCAGAATAATAAAATATTTTAAAAAGCCTTGTGTTGTGTGTTTATTAACTTTTACTTTTTGCCTCCAGGTGAATGGATAGGGGTACGATGTACCCCATATCCATTCACTTAGGGTGGGGGGCCGGTATCTGGGGGCCCCCTTATTAAAGGGGACTCCCAGATTCCGATAAGCCTCCGCCCGCATACCCCGACAACCAATGGCAAGGGTTGTCGGGAAGAGGTCCTGTCCTCATCAACATGGGGACAGGGTGCTCTGGGGTGGGGGGGCCCGCAGTGCGCCCCCCTGCCCCAGAGCACCCAACCCCCCCATGTTGAGGGCACGCGGCCTGGCACGGCTCAGGAGGGGGGGGGGCGCTCGCTCGTCCCCACTCCCTTCCTGGCCGGCCGGGTAGCGTGCTTTGGATACGGGTCTGGTATGGATTGTATTGGATTTTCGGCGTGGGGGGGTCTCCTTACAACCCATAACAGACCTAAGGGCCTGGTATGCTCCTGGGGGGGAACCCATGCCGGTTTTGTTTTTTACAAATTGACGTGGAGTTCTCCCTCGGGAAAGCAGACCAAATGCCGTCGCTGGAATGGGCCTTTACAAGGTGTTACTAACTTTACACTTTGTAAAACGAGCCCTAATTTTACACTTGCAAAATAACACTTACGGCGCAAAAAGGAAGCTAGAAAGCTTTGTGGATCGCCTTAAGTGCTAATTTGCATACTAGCAACGGCATTTCGACTCGAAATGCCCCCAGCGGCGGATGCGGTACTGCATCCTAAAATTAGGCAGTGTAATTCAATTACACATGCCGGATCTTCTGTGTAACTTTGGAAAAAGCCTTTTGAGGATCGTTTCCAAAGTTACACACAGACTGAACAGCAGTTAAGTCGGAGTATCTCTTTTGAGGATAACCCCCCCTATCCCTGTGTCTAAAAAATCTCTTGCTAGTGTTCTGAGAACACCATTCCTCCCCATAGTTGAAAGTTTGTGGGACCTTTCCTATCCTGTCCCTTTTGAGGGGGGGGGGGGGGATTACTAAAACTGTGGCACATAGAATTTGGTGGAATGTCGCGTACACACGATCGTAAATTTCCGACAACAAAACCGTATCTTTTTTTCCAACGTAATTTTGCCTCAAACTTGTCTTGCATACACACGGTCACACAAATCTTGTCGTGAATTTCGAATGTCAAGAACGCGGTGACATACAACACTACAACGAGCCGAGAAAAAAGAAGTTCAATGATTCCAAGTATGCGTAGAATTTTTGTGCTTCGGAATTACAGACGATCGGAATTTCCTGACGAGAACTTTTGTTGTAGGAAAATTTGAGAACCCGCTTTAAAATCTTTGTGGTCGGAAATTCCGACACTTCCTTTAAAATTTATTATTTTTATTTTTTCCTTCTTCAATTAACCCCGGGTTTTGATAACACACGGCATATTCCACACCTTCCCCTCCCCCCATCTCCCAAGTACCAGGTTCACCCACCAGGCAGTGCATCAATTTGACACTACAGTGTTAATGACGTGGTGAGACCTCAGTTTCCCACATACGGTCACCTAACACATTGTCCCCACGATATACGATCGGGACTTAGAAATTACCATGCATACATGATGCACGTTACTGATGTGTGAACTTCAAGCGCGCGTAGACGGGCGCCGTTATTTGTAGTCTCAGTAAGTCTTGTTAGTCTTGTTATATGTGTCAAGGAACTTTTTTAAACTAGATGTTTTTTTACATCTGATTACCTTATAAATTGCACCAAATACGTGCTAAATAAACTCTTTTTGATACATTTCAAATCAAGCTCTCTCTTCATTTACTGCTACTAATAGTAACCCTCCTATCTAAACTCTACAGTCTTTTCTTAGACTACTTCCTATCCCCCAACTTACCCCCTTCATCAATTCATTTATTTACGAGAACTTTTGTTGTAGGAAAATTTGAGAACCCGCCTTAAAATCTTTGTGGTCGGAAATTCCGACAGCAAATGTCCGACGTTCACACTGAGGGCCATTTTGAAATCACACCATTTCAAATCGGCATTTCAATCTGACTTCGGAGGCAATTTGACAGACATCTGTGCGGGTTCATGCACAGATGTCTATTCAAATCACCCTAACCCCTGAAGTCGCCAAAAGTAGTGCAAAAACTACTTTTGGAAATCGGTGCAGTGTTGGGCATCGATCTGACATGTCAAATCGCATGTCAAAATGGCCCGATGTGAATGTGGGGTAAGTGCTAGTTCAAATATTATAAATTTAATTGCGCTAATCAGTGCATAAAAATACTAACAACCACATTAACGATGTTGAAAAATTTGCAAAAGTTTAAGACTAATCCTGAGATTAGATAACCGAGTGAATCACTGTAAACAAATAACAGCATATTGAATGTTATATAAAGTGCAAAGTGCAAACTTGGCAAAAACGTGTATCAATTAATGAATAAGTCCATGTGATGATATATTTATAGTCCATAAAGTAGAAACCTCCACCGAATGATAAGCTTTCTTCTGTGTCACACCAGTAGTGGTAATATGAGACTCTTACCAGATGCTCAGGGCCACCTATCACTAGGATGGTCTAATGGGCAGGCAGAATGACCTATGCAGGATATTATAAAGATATCCTGGATGAAATGTAAACCACAGGTAGATCACACCACGGCCACCTTTTCACTGACAGCGTGAGCTCCAAGCCATTCATCAGTTATTTGTAGGAAAGAAAACGCTCCGATAGTGTAATATCATAAAAACAAATTTATTGAGATAAAAGCCACTTAAATGGCAACTTACGATGATAAAAATCGTATACGCGCTTCTATGACAGAATCTCTAAAGCCGGCAACAAATCGTACATCCGTCCTTCCGTGATCGCATGGGGCGCGGTGACGTCAGTGCGTAGCCCAACATGTTTCGTCACATGTGACGTCTTCCAGGGGGCACGGGAGTCATCGCTATATTTATAGAAAGTAGACCAAGCCTCGTTATTGCGCAGGGGGCCATGTTAAGCTTCAACCTAGTCTCATTCCTGGTTCTGTTCATTACAGAGGACCAACCCTCGGTTTGGAATGTCGTATCTCCGAGCCTAGTAAAGCTAGATAGTTTTAAAAAAAAAAAAGGCTCAATTAGTTGGCTCCAAGATAAAAAATAATAATTTTGGACTAAACATAGGGGGATCCTCGATTCTCCTTATATATAAACTACAGAAAAAAATGAGTCACTACCATCACATAAAGACGCCAATATGCGACAGGCGACCCCTAGAGGATATCCTTGGAATTGGTCAATACATTTATCAAAAATGTAGGTGGAAGGAAACAAAATTGATCACTGAGGAACAAACTGTTAGTCTACAAAATTAACTATGATCAAAAATATTAAAATTGTATACATGAAAACATACATAAAGATGTAGTAAACAGAATTAATAAAAGACATGTAAAATTTAGATAAAAATTATAATTCATATTATCAAGGACTACATATGGGGAGAAAATGTTTCCAAATTTAGGAATTAATAATGAATGCATTCACCTCAATATCGGCATTCAAACTGAGAGGTCTAAGACACTTAACCCTATAACTCCAGCTCATCTCGTTTAGATCCCCCCTCTCAATGCAATTTGAGTTTATCAATTCCCATAAAACTAGTGCCAGCCTAGTTCACACTAGATGCAGTTCTGTGCTCTTTTTTGTGCACTAAGTGCTAGTTTACATCAGATGGAGTTCTGCATGCTTTTTATCTGCACTAAGGCTGGATTCACACCTATGCATTTTTTGTTCATTTTGCAGATTTGCACTACAGTCCATTTACCATGGTTTCCTATGGAACACGTTCTGTAGTGCAAATCTGCAAAATGCAAAAAGCACTAAAAATGCATAGGTGTGAATCCAGCCTAAAAATGCATGTAGTGTTTTCCATGTATTCCAATGGCTCTGGTTCACACCAGTGCAGTCAGTTTCAGTCAGTTTCCAGTGCAGAAAAAAAAGTAGAGCATGCTGCATTTTTTTCGGCGCAGAACACAGAACTGTACTGGAACATAGAAAATTGTATCAAAAACACACTGGAACTGCGTGTATGTATGAACTGCAAACAAAAACATCTTCCAGGGGCACTGGAGTCATCGCTCTATAGAATGTAGACCAAGCCTCGCTATCGAGGCAGGGGGCCATGTTAAGCTTCAATCTAGTCTCATTCCTGGTTCTGTTCATTACAGAGGATCAAGCCTTGGTTTGGAATGTCGTATCTCCGTGCCTAGCCAAGCTAGATAGTTTTTTTTTTTTTTTAAAAGGCTCAATTAGTTGGCTCCAAGAAAAAAAAATAATCATTTTGGATTAAACATAGGGGATCCCTGATTCCCCTATATATAAACTACTGAAAAAAATGAGTCGCTATCATCACATAAAGACATCTATATGCGACAGATGACCCCTAGAATGGAATTGGTCAATACATTTACCAAAAATATAGGTGTATGGAAGCAAAATTGATCACTGAGGAACAAACTGTAAGGCCCCATGCACACGAGACGCTGCTAAACTCGAGTTCAGAGGCATTTGGGCATTTTTTTCAACTGCCCCTGAACACATTTAATGTTATCCTATGTGTCCATGCACACAATCACGTTTTTTGGCTTTTCAAAGCAGTTGGGTTTAGGGCCGTTTTTCCAAACCCAAAATTTTGGTTTCAGACGCTTTCAGCTTTCGCATTTTAGACGCAAATCGCGGCAAAACGCGGTACCGGCGTTTTGCCGCGATTTCGTTTATAGGCGTTTTTAAAGGTGACCTATTTTTTTTACATTAGAAATCTCAAAAATCATGGCAAATGATGAACAAAACCATAAAAAACATAAAAAATGTAATTGCTTGCATTGCATTGTGGACAATCCACAACTTGTGGCAGGTGACGTGGCCAGTGGACAATCAACAACTTGTGGCAGGTGACATGGCCAGTGGACAATCCACAACTTGTGGTAGGTGACGTGGCAGGTGACGTGGCCAGGTCACGTGGCCAGTGGACAATCCACAACTTGTGGCAGGTAACATGGCCAGGTGACGTGGCAAGTGTACAATCCACAACTTGTGGTAGGTGACGTGGCCAGGTGACGTGGCAGGTGACATAGCCAGGTTACATGGCAAGTGGACAATCCACAACTTGTGGCAGGTAACGTGGCCAGGTGACATGGCAGGTGACGTGGCTTGGTGACGTGGCCAGTGGACAATCCACAACTTGTGGCAGGTGATGTGGCCAGGTGATGTGGCAGGTGACGTGGCCAGGTGACATGGCAAGTGGACAATCCACAACTTGCGGCAGGTGACGTGGCCAGTGGACAATCCAAAACTTGTGGCAGGTGGGGTGGCCAGGTGACATGGCAGATGACGTGGCAAGTGGACAATACACAACTTGAGGCAGGTGACGTGGCAAGTGGACAATCCACAACTTGTTGTAGGTGACGTGGCCAGGTGATGTGGCAGGTGACGTGGCCAGGTGACGTGGCCAGTGGACAATCCACAACTTGTGGCAGGTGACGTGGCCAGTTGACGTGGCAGGTGGCGTGGCCAGTGGACAATCCACAACTTGTGGCAGGTAACGTGGCCAGGTGACATGGCAGGTGACGTGGCTAGGTGACGTGGCCAGTGGACAATCCACAACTTGTGGCAGGTGACGTGGCCAGGTGACATGGCAGGTGACGTGGCTAGGTGACGTGGCCAGTGGACAATCCACAACTTGTGGCAGGTGACGTGGCCGGTGACATAGCCAGGTGACATGGCAAGTGGACAATCCACAACTTGTGGCAGGTAACGTGGCCAGGTGACATGGCAGGTGACGTGGCTAGGTGACGTGGCCAGTGGACAATCCACAAATTGTAGCAGGTGACGTGGCCAGGTGATTTGGCAAGTGCATAATCCACTTGTGGCAGGTGATGTGGCAAGTGGACAATCCACAACTTGTGGCAGGTGTCGTGGTCAGGTGACGTGGCAAGTGGACAATCCACAACTTGTGGCAGGTGACGTGGCCAGTTGATGTGGCAGGTGACGTGGCCAGTGGACAATCCACAACTTGTGGCAGGTGACGTGGCCAGGTGACATGGCAGATGACGTGGCAAGTGGACAATTCACAACTTGGCAGGTGACGTGGCCAGTTGATGTGGCAGGTGACGTGGCCAGTGGACAATCCACAACTTGTGGCAGGTGACGTGGCAGGTGATGTGGCCAGGTGACGTGGCAGGTGACATGGCAAGTGGACAATCCACAACTTGTGGCAGGTGACGTGGCCAGGTGACGTGGCAGGTGACGTGGCCAGTGGACAATCCACAACTTGTGGCAGGTGACGTGGCCATGTGATGTGGCAGGTGACGTGGCCAGGTGACATGGCGAGTGGACAATCCACAACTTGTGGCAGGTGACGTGGCCAGGTGACGTGGCCAGTGGACAATCCACAACTTGTGGCAGGTGGGGTGGCCAGGTGACATGGCAGATGACGTGGCAAGTGGACAATACACAACTTGAGGCAGGTGACGTCGCAAGTGGACAATCCACAACTTGTGGTAGGTGACGTGGCCAGGTGATGTGGCAGGTGACATGGCCAGGTGACGTGGCCAGTGGACAATCCACAACTTGTGGCAGGTGACGTGGCCAGGTGACGTGGCAGGTGATGTGGCCAGGTGACGTGGCAGGTGACGTGGCCAGGTGACATGGCAAGTGGACAATCCACAACTTGTGGCAGGTGACGTGGCCAGGTGACATGGCAGGTGACGTGGCCAGGTGACGTGGCCAGTGGACAATCCACAACTTGTGGCAGGTGATGTGGCCAGGTGATTTGGCAAGTGCATAATCCACTTGTGGCAGGTGACGTGGCAAGTGGACAATCCACAACTTGTGGCAGGTGTCGTGGTCAGGTGACGTGGCAAGTGAACAATCCACAACTTGTGGCAGGTAACGTGGCCAGTTGATGTGGCAGGTGACGTGGCCAGTGGACAATCCACAACTTGTGGCAGGTGACGTGGCCAGGTGACGTGGCAGATGACCTGGCAAGTGGACAATTCACAACTTGGCAGGTGATGTGGCCAGTTGATGTGGCAGGTGACGTGGCCAGTGGACAATCCACAACTTGTGGCAGGTGATGTGGCCAGGTGACATGGCAGGTGACATGGCAAGTGGACAATCCACAACTTGTGGCAGGTGACGTGGCCAGGTGACATGGCAGGTGACGTGGCCAGGTGACATGGCAAGTGGACAATCCACAACTTGTGGCAGGTGATGTGGCCAGGTGACGTGGCCAGGTGACATGGCAAGTGGACAATCCACAACTTGTGGCAGGTGAGGTGACGTTGAATAGGGTCTGAGAAGGTGTTCCCCTAGCGCAAATGCTTCATCAGCCACAAAGACATACGGCATTACAGGCCCACTAGTTCCAGGGAGTGGCCTATTGGCTGGTAGTCCCAGCCTATTTTCTTGCAGAAGATGACCTAAGGTTGAGTGTGTAAATATACTCGAGTCTGAACTTCTGCCGTAGGACCCTATATCTACACATACAAAACGGTAATTGGCATCCGCCATTGCAAAAAGAACAAATGAAAAATATTTTTTATAGTTATAAAAGCTGCTGCCACTGCCTACTGGCTTCTGGATGCGTATATGCTTTCCGTCATTAGCATCCACGCAATTTGGGAATTTACACTGCTGTCAGAAGATATCTGCTATCTCTGCCCATTCATCAGTTGTAGGTTTCGGGAAGACCACCTCTTTAAGAACGTTCCAAATGATGGAGCCTTTTTTCACCGGATTAGGTAGCTAACAGTTGATTTCCCAATCAAGAACTGAAAATGCAGACTAGAAATGGAGTGTCCAGTTGCCAGGTATCTGAAATTATAACAAAAATATGTTTTCATTGTTTTGCAGTAAAAGCTTTGCAAACAAGATGGCGGAGCGCCAAGGATGGCTTTAACGGTCATTTAAAAAAGGAAAGGAGTATTAGAAGTGGCTCGGCTGCAAAGTCATTCACACCATACTCCTATGCCAAAGACCTTGAATTTTTGCGACCCATTCTGGAGATGCAAAGGTAATTTATATAAAAAGGGTATTATTAATCTGTGTTTCTGTCCAATTATTACCTGCCCCCCTAAAAGCAATGTTCTGGTTTGTTTTGTGATTTGCAGCACAGACACCTGCTGGGATGATGAACCTGGTGAAGAAGACTCCTCAGCGCAAACACAGGAGCCTCCAAACACACGATCTCCAAATCAGCAAAGGGTAGAGATAGCTGAAGAAGAGGAACAGGAGGAGGGGGGGGGGGCTGCTGCACCAGTGCCCAATTGGTGCACAACAAAGAGGGGGGTTGCAACAAAATGCCAAATGAAAATGTGTCTGTGAAAATGTACACTTTATTAACCACTTGCTTACTGGGCACATATACCCCCCTCCTGCCCAGGTGAAATTTCAGCTTCCGGCACTGCGTCGCTTTAACTGACAATTGCGCCGTCGTGCGACGTGGCTCCCAAACAAAATTGACGTCCTTTTTTCCCCACAAGTAGACCTTTATTTTGGTGGTATTTGATCACCTCTGCGGTTTTTATTTTTTGCGCTATAAACAAAAAAGTACGACAATTTTGAAAAAAAATACAATATTTTTTACTTGTTGCTATAATAAATAGCCCAATTTAAAAAAAAAAAAAAAAATTCAGTCTAGGCCGATACGTATTCTTCTACATATTTTTGGTAATAAAAAAAAAAAACGCAATAAGCGACTGGTTTGCGCAAAAGTTATAGCGCCTACAAAATAAGGGACATAATTATTATTTTTTATTATTTATTTTGTAATGGCGGCGATCTGCGATTTTTATTGCGACTGCGACATTATTGCGGACACATCGGACACTTTTGACACATTTTGGCACCATTCACATTTATACTGCAATCAGTACTATAAATATGCACTAATTACTGTATAAATGTGACTGGCAGGGAAGGGGTTAACACTAGGGGGTGAGGAAGGGGTTAAATGTGTACCCTATATAGTGTTCTAACTGTGGGGGAAGGGGGGTGACTGGGGGAGGTGACCGATCTGTGTGCCTATGTACAAGAGACACAGATCGGTCTCCTCTCTCCCTGACAGGACGCTGTCATTGTGAGAGCCGGCAATGAGAAATTACCTCATATGTTTACATATGAGATCATCTCTCATTGGCCGCACAGATCGCCTACCAAACGGCCACTCCGATTGGCCGTTCAATTTCTGTGATGCAATGCATCAAAACATATCTCCCCAGTCCCCAGAACAGTTTGCAGACAGACAGAAATCTACCACTGCAGCCAGCACTGACAGCCACTTATGCTTCTTTCCCAAACCCCCCATTATTCTACCAGATGCCTAAGCAACAAAATTACAGACCAGGAATGTCATGGACATGCAATAATGTCTGGCAGCTTACCTTCTCTATAAACAGAAACAAGTCTCCTGCGCTCTGGTCTTGCAGCCCTCCTCAGAATCGTGGGAATTCACAATTCTCCTTTGGAGAGTGGCGTCAATCAGGAGACAGGTAAGCCCTTTATACTGTCTTCACTTGGGCAATCATATACATGAGTACCCGTTTCCCTGAATACCCGATCCACATTTAAATCAATGCAGACACACTGGCCTATGTACATGCCTGGACCGAATGACAGGTAATAAAGTCCCTATGTGATGCCAGCCCTTAAATTCGAGGCTGGACTGGTATGAGACCACCCCCATGGGAGACATAGGTGCCCTGGGTGCTAGGAGGAGGGGCCCAAGGTGAGCCCCCCCTCCCTGTTTTTGGTTGGAGTTAACCATGACCCTGACCTATCAGCACATGCATATCTGTGCACATGTGTGTGCATATGTGTGTATATATATTCCCACAAGCACTACGGCGAGGGAGCACTGCAGACCACTAAGCTCTGAAGAAAGGGGTATGCCCCTGAAACGCGTCAGCTGTAATATTGACTGTTGGTTCAAACGATTACCTTGTTCCACTGATGCTGCTGGATATCTGCTGTACCATTTTTAAAGCCTGATTTTAACTCTAATTTGTGAGTATAACTATTGATTTTAATAAATTCATTTTATCAGTATCACACTAGGTCGGTGCGCCCTCCGCTCTTTTTTCTCTTTTATAGCTTACCTTCTCTTCCATGTGTCCATTAGAGGCCTGGCTCTTTCTGGCTGCCTTTTATCATCTCTCCTCCCTGTATGGCTCCACCCCAGGCCATCCCAGGAAGTCTATATTAACTAGTGCACTGCAGGTCTGCTTTGCTGTTCAACTTTGTTAGCTTGTGTTCCTGTCTGCCGTGTGAATGAATGAATGAATGAATGAATGACTTGTATAGCGCTACACATGCGAACTGAATCGCCTCTGGGCGCTTTTTCCAGCCAGTGTCTGCTTGGCTGGTGCGGTAATTTTACCCCGTAGGATCTCAACACGCTTCGGACACACAGTCATACACACAGATATACATATCCAATTTACCTACCAGCATGTCTTTGGAGTGTGGGAGGAAACCGGAATACCCGGAGGAAACCCACGCAGGCACAGGGAGAACATGCAAACTCCAAGCAGATGGTATCGTGGTCGGGATTTGAACCAGCGACCCTTTTGCTGCTAGGCGAACGTGCTACTCACTGCACCACTGTGCTGCCCACTGTGCTACATTAACCTTTTTGTGTACTGATTTTGGCTCGTTTCTGACTACTCCTGTTTGCCTGTGACCCTGACCTTTGGCCTGTCCCTTGGATACCCTCGTCTGCCTGTTGCCCCGACCTTGGCTAACCCATCATAATCCATTGTGTCCTCAGTGGCTGCTTCCCCTCTCTCCCTATGGAGCGTGACCTGGGGGACTCCAGGGGCCGCGACCTGGGTTCAGTTGCAGCGAAGGCTATCCTCACCACTAGAGGTTCTGGTGAACACCTGCTGGACCTTAGACTCCGCGCCCTGGGGAATCTTGGGCTCACGTTTCTTGTCCATCTGCAGCAGTCTGCTACTGGGTTCACTACCTTGCGGTGCACCCCTGTCTCCAATGGGGTGCATTTGTCACCTGGCCACAGGTGACCTGACAGTTTGAACAGCCATGAACCCAGCCGATGTGCCACACCCCGCAGACAATCCATTACAGGGCATAGTTCACAGACTCGAGACGCAAGAAGCTAATCAGACTCAGGTGATGCGATTCCTAAAGGATCTGGCTTCCCGCTTTGAACAGCTTCAGACCTCGTTGGGAACTCCGAATCTGCAACCCCAAGTACAACCAGTGGCTGCACCAGTCGCAGAGTCGCATTCACTGAAACTACCACCTCCAATTCATTTCTCTGGAGGGGGTTTCTTAGCCAATGCACCATCCATTTTGAGCTTCAGCCTCAAAACTTCCTGTCTGATCGGGCAAAGGTAGCCTATAGTATTTCCCTCCTTTCCGGTGAAGCTCTAGCCTGGGCTGCCTCCCTGTGGGAGAAGAATGATCCGGTAGTTTCCAGCCTGTCTGACTTCTTGAAGCTCTTTCGTAACATCTTCGTAACATCTTCAAGGAGCCGGCTCGGGTTTCTAAAGCGGCTAGTGCTCTTTTACGTCTCTGCCAAGAATCCCGTTCAGTGGGACAAAATGCTCTCCAGTTCTGTATCCTCTCAGCTGAATTGAGCTGGAACAATAAGGGCCTGGTCGCTACCTTTTTACATGGCCTCTCTGAGCGAGTGAAACACGAGTTAGCGGGAAGAACCATCCCTGTTGGTCTGGACGATGTCATCTCCTTATGCAACCAGATCGATATTCGTTTTCAGGAGAGGTCCATAGAAAAGACGCCAACACTCGCTAGGCCCTAGCCAGTCTGAGCTCCCCTCACTTCATCCCGTGGAGCATCCTCTGCCTGCTGAGGAACCTATTTAGCTGGACCGGACCAGACTAACCCTCGAACCTGCTAGGCACAGAACTTTGGGCTTGTGCCTCTATTGTGGAGGCAAGGGCCACTTTCGTGACTCCTGCTCGCTTCGCCCGTGAAAACGCTCGAGTCTAATACATTTAGAAGGTGGAGTATTGGACCCAGAAACATCACCTTCCCGTCTTCTTCTTCCGGTGTCCCTTCATGTAAGCACTTCTTCCCAATCGACCCTTGCATATCTGAATTTCGTGGCTGCCGGCAACTTTATGGACTGGAGAACTTCTTCTATGAAGCTCACCTTTTCACCCCTCTCTACGCCGTTGGTAGTCTCGGAAATTGATGGCACTGTTCTCCCAGGGGGCCTTATTCGCTTCCAGACACTACATATTAGGATGTCGGTAGGAATTTGGTAGGTAGGAATTCTCCACCAGGAGTGGATATCCTTTTTCATCCTACCCAAAGCCTCTACCCCCATTGTATTAGGCCTTCCTTGGCTACAGCTCCACTCTCCCCATGTGGACTGGGTCTCTGGGCAGGGGCGACTCTAGGGGGGGCCAGAGGGGGCCCTGACCCCCCCAACATTATGCTGTGCCCCACCATGCGCCCCCCCCCAAAAAAAATGTTTTTAAATTTAAAAATTCGAAATTTCGAAAATTGAAAAATCGAAAATTAAAAAATCGAAAATTAAAAAAATGAAAAATTAGACATTTCTAAAATTGAAAGATTCGAAAATAAAAAATAAAAAATTGGAAATTTCGATAATCCGAATTTTCGAAATTTCCAATTTTTTATTTTTTATTTTCGAATCTTTCAATTTTAGAAATTTCTAATTTTTAATTTTTTTAATTTTCGATTTTTCGAAATTTCGAATTTTTCATTTTCGAATTTTTCATTTTCGAATTTTCGAAATTTTTCATTTTCGAATTTTTGAAATTTCAAATTTTTCATTTTCGAAATTTTGATTTTTAAATTTAAAATTCGTAAATTAAAAAAAATCAGAATTTTCGAATTTTCGAAATTGTGGAGTTTCCGAAATTGTGGAATTTTCGTTTTTTTAAATTTTCGAATTTTAGAAATTTCAAATTAAATTTTTTTCGTACTTCCAAATTTTTTGAATTTCCGAAAATTATTTTTTTAATTTTCGTTTCATTCGTTTTTTTCGGAAATTTCGTTTTTTCGTTTTATTCGTTTTTTGCTTTTTCGGAAATCCGAAAATTCGGAATTCCGAATTTCCCGAATTTACGAATTTCCGAAAAAAAGCAAAAAAACGAATAAAACGGAAAAAAAAAATTTCCGATTTTTCCGAATTTACGAAAAAATAAAAAAAAACGAATGAAACAAAAACGAAAATTTTATTTTTTTATTTTCCCGAATTTTCAAAAACATAAAAAAAACTAAAATAAACAAAAAAAACTATTTTTTTGGCAGTGCACATGTCTACCAGCGAGTCCAGCCACCTCCCCCCCCCCCACTCTCCTCACATACAAGCAGGGAGGAATACAGCTCCTCCTCCTTTCAGTCCCACCCACACTATCCCGGTGTGCTGTATCTGAAGAGAGGGGATGTGTGGGCGGGAAATATGAAAATCAGCAGCATGTGTGTGAATGATGCCTGAGATTCTAGCCTGGACAGTGGGTAAGTGTGTGCACTGCAGACTGCAGTACACTGTAATCACTGAACTGCATTATCTCCATCCCTTCTCTCCCCCATCTGTCTCCCTCCCCCTCATGTTCTTTCAATACATTCACAATTTACTTTCTGTAACGGTCACCACCGTTTACGATACTCCATTCCATCACCCCACGACAGCTTATCCGACAGTCCAACAGACATCAGACACGACCCATTTCATTTCCCAGAATAACCGAGACAACACAAGCTCTGGTACTGGTTCCAAAATGAATGAATGAATCCTTTAATGGTAACTTAGCTTTGTTATATACAGTACAAGCATGTTACAGTTAATCACAGGGACAAAGACACACTCCACCCACACATCATACAATGGGGGGCTTCATACACATTCTTTTAGATAATGACATTCCGATGAGTTAATTACTACTCATTACCCAGACGGTCTGGCTCCGCATTTAGAGGGGTTAATTACTACAGCTTGACAAGTCACATTCCACATCTTAACAGTGTCATTAGCATACACAATGAACAGGTCTTAGGACCTGTTCATTGTACAATGAACACAAAACAGTATTAGCATCACACAATGGAATGTCTAGGAGCAGACTCAACACCTCAAAAGCATGTGTCCCCACATTGAATGAAAACACTCTATTGACCTGTCGGAGTCAGACTTTAACAACTTGTAATATTTCAAGATATCCTGCAAAACATGAATTATCAGTAATGTCCCATTGCATGTAATTTATCATTATCATTTCTCAGTCACCCTATGCCCAAAAGGGGCACAGGATGACCCTAGACCCAAGAGTCATTAGTGACGCTGGCACAGGAGTACCCCCATCCTTCAAAAGTCTCTGGGTGTCACGGGCCATTCTGTTACACTTTCACTTTCAATTAGGCAGGTAATATACAGTGCAAATTTCTTTCCTACATCCACAGATTGCAGGAAAGAAACTTGCATGATTCCCCCATCAACACAGACAGTGCTGACAGGGGAATATCCCTCCTGCCCAGCAATTATTTTCTCCCGACAAACAGTGATTATCACTAGTGGCTATACAGCAACCACTAGTGATAATCATAAGAGAATCTGCTCATTAATGGTTCAAATCTCAGCCAGTTCCTGCTGAACCAGCTGAGATTTAAACTGTCTATGGCTGGTCTTAGCTCTTAGGCAGCCCATACATTGATCACTTTTTTTCATTCAACTATTAGGTTGAATGAAAAAAAAAAAGAAATGATCCAATCCCCCCATCTACACATTATAGGTGGATGGGGGAATCCTCCCAGTGTGGACCAGTGCTGGAAAAACCAGAGTTGATGTCCTGTCCCGGCTATTTACAGCGCTGGTCTCTGTCTCAATGGCAGCAGCGGCAGCACATTAGAACCCAGAGCTGGTTACTTTATGGGGCTTTGGACTCTTATATTTTCTTGGTGTGCTGGTGACATATATCTCTTGTTTTCTGCCACCCTGGGGGGCCCCAGTATAGTAGGAAGGGAGCTCACTGCAGAACATGTGAAAGGGTTCGTTGTGGGATCGTAGTAAAGGGCCCCAGGAGAAATATATATATATATAATTGTATTTTATAGTTGGCCCCCCTACTTTTGTCCCTGTCCCCCCATATGCCCCCCTAAATATGAAAGCTGGAGACGCCACTGTCTCTGGGCAGATCCTGGCTTGGGGCCCCTCATGTTTCTCATGTCTTTCCAAGGTGACCCCCAAGGAGAGACTTCCGGTTGCTACCACATCGGTATCTTCTGATTTTCCCACTGCATACAGCGATTACCGGGATGTGTTCTGTAAGAAATCAGCTGAGGTGCTTTCTGAACCCCACAGGTCTTTTGACTGTGCCATTGACCTTGTTCCCGGAGCAACTCTGCCCAGGGGTCGTACCTACCCTTTGTCCATCCCAGAGACCCAGGCCATGTCTGAGTATGTCGCAGAGAATCTTGAGAGAGGGCTCATCCGGAAATCTTCATCGCCTGCAGAAGCAGGGTTCTTTTTTGTTGCCAAGAATGATGGTACCTTGAAGACCCTGCATTGATTATCGAGGCTTAAACGCTGTTACTATTAAAAATCGATAACCCTTACCTTTAATATCTGAGCTATTCGATAGGTTGAAGGGTGCCTCCATTTTCACCAAGTTGGATCTCAGAGGGCCGTACAATCTCATTTGAATACGAGAAGGTGATGAATGGAAGACTGCGTTTAACACTCGAGACGGCCATTTCGAAATACCTGGTCCTGCCTTTTGGGTTGTGTAATGCCCCAGCCGTGTTTCAAAACTTTGTCAATGGAATCTTCAGGGACCTACTGTACCAGTTTGTTGTCGTCTATCTGGATGACATTCTTATCTTTTCGGAAAATCTGCGTGTCCACAGAAACCATGTCCGCACTGTACTCCAGCGCCTTAGAGAGAATAATCTCTATGCCAAGCTGGAGAAATGTTCTTTTGAATGTTCTGAGGTCCTATTTCTGGTATGCTTTGTCTCAAGTTTTGGTCTTCGTATGGATCCTGGGAAGATCTTGGCCATTACCAACTGGCCTCTTCCTGCTAGCCTCAAGGCCACACAGCGCTTTCTTGGCTTCACAAATTATTATAGGCAGTTCATAAGGAATTACTCTTCCATTGCCGCGCCTATTATCGCTTTGACCAAGAAGGGTGCTAATGCCAAAGACTGGCCCCCAAACCCTGGGGATGCATTCTTTATTGAAGTGGATGCTTCTTCAGTGGGGGTGGAAGAGGTGCTTCTTCAACTCTTTGAGAAGAGACGTCAACCATGTGCGTTCTTTTCCCCAAAAAATTCCCAGGCAGAGAGAAATTATGCCATCGGCGACCGGGAACTTCTCGCAATCAAATTGGTGCTAGAAGAGTGGCGTCATCTTTTGGAGGGTTCCCCTCAATCCATAACGATCTTCACCGATCACAAGAATTTACAGTACCTACAGAATGCTAAACGTCTGAATCCCAGACAGGCCAGGTGGAGTCTCTTCTTTTCTTGTTTTAATTTCACGATTACGTACAAACCTGGTTCCTGCAACGGTCGGGCTGATGCGCTCTCTAGGTCCTTTGACACTTTGGATGAGGAGTCCACTCCTGAACCTGAGCCGATCATCCCAACCTCATGCATTGTTGTCCATTCTACCACCCTGGACCCAAAAATTCCTCCTGGTAAGACCTTTGTTCCCACTGAGCTAAGAGCTAAGATCCTTCATTGGGGACATGATTCCAAGGTGGCGGGCCACGCTGGATTCCTCCGGCCCTTCTTACTCATCAGTCATCACTACTGGTGGCCTAATCTCCGCTCGGAGGTCAAAGATTATGTCAAGGCTTGTCATCTCTGTGCTCAGTCTAAATCCTCCACACAAGCTCCTGCTGGTCTCCTCATGTCCTTGCCCATTCCTAAGGAGCCCTGGGCTCATATTGCAATGGGTTTTATCACTGATTTCCCACTGTCTGACGTTAATATGGTTATTTGGGTGGTAGTCGATCGGTTCTCCAAGATGGCTCATTTTGTTCCCCTTCCTGGTCTTCCTTCTGCTTTTGCCTTGGTTCCCATTTTTATTTGAGAAATTTTCCGCCTCCATGGGGTTCATCTAATATTGTTTTCGACAGGGGTGTTCAATTTACGTCTCGTTTCTGGAGAGCATTTTGCAAATCTCTCAATATTGCCTTGGATTTTTCCTCGTCTTGCCACCCTCAATCTAATGGGCAGACAGTGAGGGTTAATCAGGAGTTAGAGGTTTTTCTTCGCACCTTAGGCCCCATACACACGATAGAATCCATCCGCAGATAAATCCCAGCAAATGGGTTTCTGCGGATAGATCCTATGGTGTGTACACGCCAGCGGATCTGTTTCCGCGGAGAAATCTCCTCTGGGATGGATTCCAGCAGATCGGATATTTGCTGACATGCACAACAAATCCATCTGCTGGAATCCATTCCAACGGATGGATCCGCTCGTCTGTACAGACTCACCGGATCCATCCGTCCAAAGGGATTCCCCGCACGCGTCGTAATGATTTGACGCATGCGTGGAATTCCTTATATGACGGCGTCGCGCCCGTCGCCGCGTCATAATCGCGGCGACGGCGCGACACGTCATCGCCAGAGGATTTCCGCGCGGATTTCAATGCGATGGTGTGTACACTCCATCGCATCGAAATCTGCGGAAATCTTTGAGAGGATTTATCCGTGGAAACGGTCCGCTGGACCGTATCCGCGGATAAATTCTCTCGTGTGTATGGGGCCTAAGTCTCTGCTTATCATGACGATTGGTCCTCTCTACTTCCGTTGGCAGAATTTTCTCATAACAATCATGTAAATACCAGTTCGCAGAGAACACACTTTTTCTCAGTTTATGAAAGACATCCTCAACTTCCGCTTCCCATGACCTGTTCTCCGGATATCCCAGCTTTGGCTTCAGCTCAGGAGTCCTTCAATTCTATCTGAAGTGACGTTCATGATTCCCTCTAGGCAGCTGCCAATAAATTCAAAGGCTTTGCTGACCGCCGCAGGTGTAAACTGCCTTCTCTTCAGCCAGGGGACAAAGTTTGGCTCTCCACCAGGAACATCAAGCTCCGAATTCCTTCTCTGAAGTTTGCTCCAAGATTCATTGGTCCATACACTATAACTTCTAAACTGAATCCGATTTGTTTCAAACTCCAGATTCCCAAAAGCCTCAAAATCGCTAACTCCTTCCATGTTGCCCTTCTGAAGCCTTTAGTCCTCAATACATTCTCTCGTTCTCTCCCTACCATGGCGCCGGTCTCTGATGATAATCGGGAATACGAGGTCATTCAAGTTCTGGATTTCCGACTCTGTAGAGGCGCTCTTAAGTACCTTGTTCATTGGAAAGGTTTTGGCCCTGAGGAGAGGTCTTGGGTCCCTGCATCGGAGGTCTTTGCACCTCGTCTGTTAAAGTTTCATCTGAAGTTTCCCTCTAAACTCAGGCCCAGGCGGGGAAGGGGGAGGCCTCGTAAGAGGGAGGGTACTGTCATGGACATGCAATAATGTCTGGCAGCTTACCTTCTCTTCCATGTGTCCATTAGAGGCCTGACTCTTTCTGGCTGCCTTTTATCATCTCTCCTCCCTGTATGGCTCCACCCCAGGCAATACCAAGAAGTCTATATTAACTAGTGCACTGCAGGTCTGCTTTGCTGTTCAAATTTGTTAGCTTGTGTTCCTGTCTCACGTTTCCTGTCCATCCGCAAAAGTCTGCTACTGGGTTCACTACCTTGCGGTGCACCCCTGTCTCCAATGGGGTGCATTTGTCACCTGGTCGCAGGTGACCTGACAAGGAAATCGATACCCATCTAGACCACCACTGTGACATCTTGAACACCAACAACCTCCTCTACCATCGGCACTTGGGCCACCAGGACCCTGTTTTGGAGCATCAGATGTGGGCAATAGGGGGCCACCTTACTGTTTCACAAATGCACCAAGCATTGCTCAGGAACAGCATTATGGAGAAAGTGCTCCTTCTTTGTCCTCCCAGCAACCTGAAGCATCCCAAGACCCATTTACTTTCCATACTTCATAATTAAAAATCCTTGTTCTGTGTTTTTTCTTTAAAGGATCACTAAAGGATTTTTTTTTTTTTTTAGCTAAATAGCTTCCTTTACCTTACTGCAGTCCTGGTTTCATGTCCTCATTGTTCATTTTTGCTTTGAAGTAGCTGTAATTCTGCTCTGATCTCCACACTTCCTGTTTGTCTGGCTCCTTATAACCACAGTACTGGGAGCTTTTCACGGTGGTCTAAGCTGTCATTACTGTGTGTCTAAAACTTAACAGAACCAATCAGATTAATTTTAAAAACAAAACACTGCCCTGGATTTGTTTTGTTTTTGTTCTGTGTGTCTCTTTACTTCACAGAAACATGAAACCCGTTTAAAAACGAAAGTGAAACTGCAGGCACATTATATGATTGAATTTAATAAATTTGTAATAATTTTTAAAAGGAATCAGTTAACTTTTATGTCTCTATACCCTGTAAACAGTCATTTCAGCAAACATTTTTTTTTCCTTTAGTGACCCTTTAAATAATTAAAATACATATGGTGGAAACTTGTGTTTATTATAATGAAATAGGGATGAGCCTACTACCTAGTTACTTATTTTGTGATATGAATTTTTTTTTGTAAAGAATGAAGCTTTTCTACACGTTATATTTTTGTGACCAAATTCGAAAGAAACCTCAAAAATAAAGTTCTTTTGTGAAATACGCACTTACTGTTAGAGATGGCCTGGCGGTTCGCCCGGCGGTCGTTTTGCGGCGAACTTTCCTCTTTCATGGTCCGCCAAACCGGCGGACATCTGACGATGTTCGCGGCGGTCCGCTATTTTACATGGAGAAGAACTTTGACCTATGACACATCTATCAGGTGGTGCAGGACAGCCAATTGAGACATTTCAGCACATGGACATGCCCCCTACCTTATAAATAGACCTGATTTGGCGGCCATCTTACATTCTGCTTTTTGTCAGTGTAGGGAGAGGTTGGTGTTTGGAGCAGGGACAGACTGTATTCAATCAAATAGTCCACACAAGTCCTTTCAAGCACTGGTATAGGTGTACTGCTTGCTCTGCAGTACATAGGTGTGTAATACATTCATATACTTTTTGTCAGTGTAGGGACAGGTTGGTGTTTGGAGCAGGGACAGACTATTGTGACACAAATCGTTACCTAACAGGTCCACAAAAGTACTTTCAAGCACTGGTATAGGTGTACTACTTGCTCTGCAGTATATAGGTGTAATATAAACTTATATACTTTTGAATATAGAAAGCATATTATAGTGGATTTGTATTGTGCAGCATTGGGACTGGCGGTGTATTTGGTCACTGTTGAATTTTTGCCTCTTTCGCTGCGTTACCTCTGCTACACACATTAACAAAATTTCCTGAAAAAAGTTTCACAACTGGTGCGATAAACCAGTGGCCCCCCAAAACGAGATTTTGTTATATGCCTTCTTCCACATATACTGCGCTTCTCTAGAGACTTTTGTCACAGGGTCATTTAAAAAATGACAGGCAGAGGAAGAGGCAGGCCCTTCCGCAGGGGTGGTAGGGGTAGGGCAGGAGCACCAGGCTGGAGCCAAAGTGGGAAGTGGCACAATGTTTGTTCGATTACGTCAAAGGACGCACCAGACTTGGTTGAGTGGCTCGCCACCAACAACACCACCACCACCATATACCCTCCGCTTGAGTCACAGGAATTATTTTCCGATCCATCAGAAGACATTTCAAATGCGTAGCCATTCTTGGAATTGGATCAGAAGGAGGAGGTAGTAACAGCCGGCCCTCAGCAGTCTGACGACAGTACTCAGATCAGCCCAAGGAGGTTGGTGTCCGCTGTTGCTGCCTACTCCGAGATCTCTATTGTTAGTGATGGGGAGGGTGAGGTCGATGATGACGTGTCTACAGACATCACGTGGGTGCCCACATGAGAGGAAGAGGAGGGGAGTTCAGAGGGAGAGATGGACCAGCAGATAGGGAGGAGAAGCAGGCCGAACTTACATTGCACAGGAGGGACAAACCAGACTCCTAATGTATCAGGAGCGAGCCATCAACCATGTACGGTCACATCTGGCGCTCCCAGGACGCCGGCCCATGGCTCCGCAGTGTGGGCTTTTTTTAACGTGTCCGCTGCAGACAATAGTGTTGCCATCTGCAGCCTTTGCAGTCAATGCATAAGTCACGGTAAGCCCAACACTCACCTAGGGACGACCGCCTTAAGAAGGCACCTGGTCTCCCCAGTGGAAGCAACGCCATCAGAACCCACAAAGCCATACTCCAGGCTCTCACCGTCCAGCCTCTTCTCCTTCTCCTTCCCCTCTATGCTCACAATTTTCCTCCACTACACCTTCCATCATGCCTTCCTCATGTTTTTCTGCAAAAAGGCAGGCTTCCGTGGCCCAAATGTTTGATCGTAAAAAAAACGATGAAGTTGATTGCTGGTTTATCGTAACTGATAGCCCGCCAACTACTGCAATATAAACTGGTGGACTCTGAGGCCTTTTGAAAATTTGTGGCCATTGGAACACCACAATGGAAGGTCTCAGGAAGGACATTTTTTTCCCAGAAGGGCATCCCAGAGCTATATGGCCATGTTCAGCGGCAAGTGAATGTATCTCTGGCACAGTGTCGGTGCCAAGATACATCTGACCACAGAAACGTGGTCTAGCAAACACGGGCAGGGAAGATATATAACTTTCACTGCCCACTGGGTGAACCCTCTGACAGCCATCAAGCATGTAACCCGTGGCACCCATGTAGATTTGGTTTTACCGCCACGGATTGCATGCAGGCCTGCCTCTTCTTCTCCTCCTCCTACTCCATCCTCTCTCCTCCTCGGCTGACTCCTCATTTTCCCATGCTACTGTCTCTTCCACTGCACCACCCAAGATCCCCAGAACCTATTCGACATGCCAGGTGAGACGTTGCCATGCTGTTCTGCGTCTGTTGTGTTTGGAAGACAAGAGCCACACTGGTCCTGCACTTCTTCCAGCTTTGCGTTCACAGGCAGATCAGTGGCTAACACCGCTCAATTTGACAGTTGGTAAAGTGGTGTGCGACAACGGTGCCAATCTGCTGAGCGCGCTGAAACAGGGCAAAATTATACACGTGCCATGCATGGCACACGACCTGAACTTGGTCGTGCAGCGATTCGTTGCCAAATACCCTGGGCTCCAGGATGTCTTGCGGCAGGCCAGGAAAATCTCGGCCTATTTCAGAAGATCTTACACGGACATGGCTCGCCCTGCTGACATTCAGCAGCGACATAACCTGCCCAAAGCGATGGAACTCAACATTGTATATGCTTGATAGGCTGCTCCAGCAGAAATGTGCAGTTAAAGACTACCTTACGAACTTTCTGGAGCGTGCATTGCGTTGCGTCATTGATCAAGCCATCGAGGAGCAGGAGCAGGAAGATGAGAAAGTCGAAATGCTGAATGAATTCCCAGGGGGGCTACTCCACCTGAGACAAGTCAACAACGGGAGACTAAAGAGGAGTCAGAGGAGGATGGTGCTGGGGTGGAGGAGGAGGAGCAAGAAGAGCATGCTTTAAACCTTTCTGGGATCCCTGGTGTTGTTTGTGGATGGTGGGAGGAGAACAAGGACGACATTATCCTGGATGATGAGCAGGAGCCAGGCCAGTACAGCGCTTCCAGTTTAGTGCAAATAGGGGCCTTCATGCTCCAGTGTTTTAAGAGGGACCCCCGTATAAAAAGCATAAAGGGCAAGGACCAGTACTGGGTGGCAATGCACTTAGACCCCAGGTACAAACAAAACATGGTGGAAATGTTACCACCGAGGGCTATCATAATGCAACACTCCCAGACCTTGCTTCGAGAAATGCTGCATTCTGCTTTTGCTGGCAGAGGAATTTCCACTCACAGAGAAACAGTTTTGGGTACCAATCCAATAGCGTCTGCAAGAAGAGGGCGGTTTGAAGATGTCTTGGTCACCAATGATATGAGATCATTCTTTCAGCCGACTCATCGACAGCTGTCCTCCGGATCCAGCATCAGGGAATGCCTAGATCGACAGGTATCCGACTACATCGGGTTAATGGCCGATGTGGACACACTGAGAAGTGATGAACCCCTGGACTACTGGGTGGGCAGGCTTGACCTCTGGCCAGAGCTTGCACAATTTGCAATGGAACTGTTGGCTTGCCCCTCGTCCAGTGTCCTGTCTAAAAGGATGTTCAACGCAGCAGGGGGGGGTCGTGACCGATAAGCGCACTCACCTAGCTCACAACAGTGTTGACTACCTCACATTTATAAAAATGAATGAAGCATGGATCTCGGAGGAATTCAACACATGTGACCAGTAGACCATGTTTCATTCAAATTCTGGTAAACGCCTGTGGGCTAATTTTTTGGGCCTGTACTGGCCGACACTTACTTCTGTATCCGGTGAATGCCTAATGTACCACCAGCCACAGAATAGAAAGTTGTTTGCTGTCAGGTGAACGCCTGTGGCTGTGGGCAAATTTTTGGGGCCTGTAATGGCCGACACTTACTTCTGTATCTGGTGAATGCCTAATGTACCACCAGCCACAGAATACAAAGTTGTTTGCTGTCCGGTGAACGCCTCTGGGATAATTTTTGGGGCATGTAATGAGCGGCACTTCTGTATTCGGTGAATGCCTATTGTACCACCAGCCACGGAATACAAAGTTGTTTGCCGTCAGGTGAACACCTGTGGACGCGGGCTAATACTATATGTACTCTCAAAGTACCTGAGGTATATTGCCTCTCATACGCAATTAATACTTGTTACTACAAATACTATATGTACTCTCAAAGTACCTGCGCTATATTGCCTCGCATATGCAATTAATACTTGTTACTACTAATACTATATGTACTTTTAAAGTACCTGAGCTATATTGCCTCTCATACCTTTCTATTAGTTGCCAGTACAACTTGTGTATTATACATGTATCCTCAAAGTACCTGAGCTACACTATCTCTCGTAAGCAATTAATACTTGTTACTACAAATACAATTTACTACGTGCTTGACAGAAGTAAAAAATACTTATAGGCCTTGTCCTAATTGTTGAACATGTTCGCTCTAACTTTTTTATGCTAGGGGTTGATCCTATTTCATAGCATCTCCCCTAGTGGCCTAAATACATCTCTACACGCTAAGGTTGATATAATGCAGAGAACTCCCAAACTCCTGTTGCTAGGAGTGACGCCTGGGGTCCCTTACTGATAATCACCTGCATGTAGTGGTGTATTGGGATATTAACCGTGAACTAATTTTAAACGCTAAGCCTTGGTCGCATGTTGTAATGCGTCAATGATTAGTAGCTCAACGCCTTTCTTTATGTGACACAGAGATCATGTATAGATCCCCCAAACTCCTGTTGCGAGGAGTCATGCCTTGGGCCTAATACTGAGTTGTATAGAGAATCACATTGAATTCTTTGCTAACCGCAGTTGTGGTTCACTCCCACCAAGACTAGGGAGGAAGCAGGAAGTTCAAATGTCACCTGACATTCTGTGATATAAGCAGTGATGTGTTCCAATTGTTTTTTTAAAAAATATGCAAAATGAAAAACGCAAATCGCGGTAAATACGCGGTACAAACGCATGTCGAAAAATGCAGCAAGCACTGCAAAAAGCACTGCAAAAACACTCAAAAGCAACATGCATAGGTGTGAATGGAGCCTAAGGCTTCATTCACACTAATGCTTTTTTTGATGCATTTTGCAGAAATGCAGGGACATTTTTTAACATGGTTTCCTATGGAAGATGTTCACATCAATGCTTTTTTGTGCCTCTGCGTTTTTGGAAAGGGTTGGGGACTTTTTTCCTGCAAAAAGCAGCGTTTTACATGTAATAGAACTCAATGGACCTGCATCCAAAACGCAAGTACCGCGAATTTGTCGCGATTTTGCCGCGATTTGCGGTTTGCGTTTTTTTTTTATATAGCTGGTTGTTAAAGGAAATGTAAAAAAATAAAAATTGGCAGCTTAAAAATAAATAAATAAATAACTCAAAACGTAAATCACGGTCAAATCGCTGTAAAAACGCATGTCCAAAAACGGAGCAAGCACCACAAAAAGCACTGCAAAAACGCTCAAAAGCAACATGCCTATATATCACACCTACTGTATGCATTTTTTGTGCTTTTTGCATTTTGCAAAATGGAAGGAACAGTTAAAAAAAAAAAAAAAAAAGCACCCCTGTCCCAACCTGATCTTGTGTAAAGGTGAACGCAAGCGTCGGTCTGGCATCATATGTAAACAGCAATTACACCAATGTATGTGAGGTATTACTGTAAAGGTCAAATCGAGGGCAGTAATTTTAGCAGGAGACCACCTCTGTAAATCTAAAGTGGTAACCTGTAAAGGCTTTTAAAAATGTATGTAGTTTGTCGCCACTGCGTGTTTGTGCACAATTTTAAAGCATGTGGTGTTTGGTATCCATGTACTCTGCCTAAGATCATCTTTTTTTTTCCATCAAACATTTGGGCAATATAGTGTGTTTTAGTGCATTAAAATGAAAAAAATAAATAAAAATAGGATTTTTTGTACTCACCGTAAAATCCTTTTCTCTGATGTCCATGGACGGACACAGCTCCTTAAATCTTGACAAGTGGGTTATGTTCCCTGTTTACAGGAGAGGACTAGGCAGAAACATGTTAGATAATTAAATACATGTTACTTTAAAAGCCCCGCCCAGGGGGCGGTCCCTCCAAACATAACCCTCCTCCCTGCAGTATGCAGCCTCAATTCGTAACAAGCAGTACAAACCTAAAAAGGAGGGGTGGGTGCTGTGTCCGTTCATGGACGTCAGAGAAAAAGATTTTACAGTGAGTAGAAAAAATCCTATTTTCTCTTATCATCCATGGACGGACACAGCTCCTTAAATCTTGACAAGTGGGACGTCCCCAAGCAGTGTCAAAAACAAGCGGTGGGAACAGTATCAGTAAAACCAATTTTAACTTCACCCCAAAACAAGCAGAGCTCCTCAACAGAGGAGGTGCAACAGTAAACAGCTGCCTGCAAAACCTAGCGGCCGAAAGAAGCATCAGAAAATGCACTCACAGCAACCATGTAAAATCTGGAAAAAGTGTGAACGGACGACCAAGTCGCCACCCTGCACACCTGTGAGACAGACGCATAATGTCGGAAAACCCAGGAAGCACCCATTGCCCTGGTCAAAAGTGCCGTGACCCCTAAGAGCATAGGTCTGTATGACAGTCTGCCTGACCCACCGAGAAATGGTGGTCGACGAGACCGCCAGGCCCTTTTGTGGACCAGACACCGACACAAAAGGAGCGTCAGATCTCCGAAGCGGAGCCGTAGCAGGCAGGTACACCCGCAAAGCACGTAGCACGTCTAAAGTAGGAAAGCAACCTCCTTAGGATGCCCCGGCTGAGGACAAAAGGATGGAAGAACAAAGTCCTCATTCAGGCGAAAGGCCGAAACCACCTTCGGAAGCACCACCACGTAATCCTAATGGAGAATCAAGCATGGTGACTTGCAAGGCAAGACCGCCAACTCAGAAACCCTTCTGACAGGAGTAATGGCCACTAAAAATGCCACCTTCTGAGATAGTGTCAAGAGAAGAATCTCTCTGATGTTTCCAAAAAGGAAGGTTCCTGAAGAACCGAGAGCACCAGAGTCCAAACTCATGGGGGGAGAGGTGAACCAAGAGGGGGAAGTATATGACAAACCCCTAGCACAAAAAGTTACCCACGAGGCAATGGGGCGCAAAAAGCCAATGACAAAAAACACAGCCAAGGCTGAAATCTGCCCCCAAACGGTGCTTAAGGCAATTTTTAGATCCATTCCAAGCTGTGAAAACAGCAGGACCCTGGACACCGAGTACATCCGTGGATGTCACCCCATCTCTTCGCACAAAGAGACGTAGGTCTTCTAGGTGCGATGGTAAATCCTCCTGGAAGGAGACTACCTTGCTTTCAGCATGGGTGAGATGACCGAGATGGACAGACCCCGGTCTCTTAAAGCCTGGCTTCCAACAGCCATGTCCTGCAAGCCAGCGATTGTACCACAGGAGGAAGTATGGGACCTTGAGACAGAAGGTCCTCCCGCCCTGGCAACCACCAGGGTACATCCGCCACCAGGTGCCCAAGATCGGTGTACCAAGGACGTAGAGGCCAATCTGGAGCGATTAGAATCATCGGGATCCCCTCAGCCTCCACTCTGTGGAGCAGCCGAAGCAAGCAACTACAATGGAGTAAAGTAGCCGATACAGATCCCACAGGTAAAAATACATACTACGCTATTGGAGCTTGTCTTTTTTCCCGGAGGACCTTGGAAAACTAGGAGGATCCTTGCCACTCGCATTGGAGATCTAATACGGAGTGATATAGGACGGGAGAATAGGACCGTAAGAGCCGCTACAGCGTACATATACATGCACTTTACCCCTGCAGGGGTGAGTGTTTCTGGTGAGTGGGGACCCTGGTGGGGGAGCACCGGAACCACAGCGCAAGCACACCGTGTATATTGTGATCACCTATCACGGAAAGCTGCACCTTGGAATGGACTCCAATATTTATTTATATTATTTATTTATATTAATCGCTTGTGGACTTTCACATATATTTCCATTTTGCTACACTTATTTATATCATTTATACCATTTTTGGACTTATGCACTTCTCTCCTGGGTTATCATACCTAGGCTGGGTATGATTTATTAGCACTAGACCACATCTAGTCTATTTTTGATTATACTTTATTGTGTTATTTACTGTTATTGTGTACACATTTTATACCCTTTCACATAGTGGTGTTTGGCTATATATTTTAGTTGGGTATACCAATACGCATGTCATGACCTAGTGCCAATATAAAATTTGCTCTGCCACTAGCATCACATTATCTCTTCTCTGGCGCACTCACATGTGGATGGCACAATCCTAAACACGATTTTATATACTTTACTATACAGGTGTATCACTATTAGTGCCCTTGGTTTGGGCCTCAACTTGTACACATTTTTTGTCTATAGTGTGGCACACATCACCATATAAATGTGTCACTTGGAGTAAGACGCATACATTTATAGAACAGGCACATTGGTCTGTACATCTTTTCCTCCTCCTTCCCATAGAGCACTCAGGGAGTTGCACAGACAGCACCATCACCCCCACACCCTATTTTTACCAGTATTTAGTATCTCCTCAGGGGATACCTATTAGGGGGGGGCTGCAGTCTATTGTATATAATTTTATACATCTGTTATCCTAAGTGCAGGTTTACCCCTTATTATACAGATCCCACAGGGCCACCAACACGTCTGATGCGTTCGTACAGGGATCACTAGACCTGGCCACGAACTCCGACACCTTGTGGTCGAGATGAGTGGCCAGGAGATCCATGCCCTGTGAGTCTCGCCTAATGCAAGGGAGTTGAAAACCCCCCAAGTACAGAGACCAGTCACCCTAGTCCAGCATCTGGCGACTCCGGTAGTCCGCCTGCCAGTATACCTGATGGTAGACCGAAGCCACGGGCGTGGCGTTGTCCGGCTGAATCCACATCGGGCGACCCTTCAACCTCCTCGACCACGAGGAGAGGCATAGCCTGATCGCCCAAAGTACTAGGACATTGATTGGTAGACAGGAGTCCACTAAAGTCCAGTGACCCTGGGCCGACTGGACCCGCCAGGTGCCCCCCTCAATCCATGAGGCTGGCGACCGTCATAATCACCATCCACTGAACGGGAAGAAACGACTTCCCGGACCGAAGAGTGGGGGATCCCAGCCAGCAATTCAGAGGGACCGAGTAGGTGGCTCACCAGATATGATGATCCAGAGACAAAAGAGATTTGTACCACTTGGACAGTATCTCCCACTAGAAAACACAAGTGTGGAACTGGGCATACGGTACCGCCTCAAAGGAGGCTACCAACATGCTCAGGACTGGCATGCAAAACGGAGAAATTCCCGATTGCATGAAGCCAACACCCTCACTGCAGACTGAAGAGTTTGCAATTTCTCCAGGGGAAGAAAAACCTTTGCCACCGAGGAGTCCGGATCAACCCTAGGTACTCCAAATGCTGAGTCGGAACCAGGACCGACTTCAAAATGTTTAACACCCACCCAAATTTTTGGAGGGTCCACAATGGCTATAGACACATCCTCCACTAATTCTGAGCCAGAAGCTGCTCTCAGAAAAAGGGCGTCTAAGCAGCCCATAATGGCAAAACCTCGCTGTCCCAGCAAAGCTAGGATAAGTGCGAGCACCCTGGTGAAAACTCTTGGTGCTGATGCTAGATCAAAAGGAAGGGCCACAAACTGACAGTGGACCTTCCTAATCGCGAAGCACAGAATCTCTGTGACTTGCACAAAATGGAACATGCATGTATGCTTCCTTGACGTCCAAGGATGCCAGAAAGTCCCCTGGATGGAGCGCAGCTACCACTGATCAAATGGATTTCGTGCAGAACTACCCATCATTCACAAAGGCATTTTAGGCCCTTGAAGCCCAAAATCGGATGGACCCCATCCATCTTTGGGACCGAAAACAGATAGAATCTCTCAAACCTCTAATCCTGCAGGACAGGTAAAAATTACCCTGCAGCTTAGCAAGCGCCACACTGCCTAAGGGCAGACCTAAGAGCCGCAAGACTCGAGGGAAAAAATCTGTTTGTGGATAGGAAGGAACCCTATCTAATACTCCGAAGAGACCACCCCGCAGACCCACTGGTCGGCGAGCAGGGATGTTCACCTAGCTATGAACCTGCGAAAGCCATGCCCCCACCCAAGATACGGGCAGGGGGAGGCTACATACATTGGCGGGATAGGGTGCCGGCGTGTCCGGCTTATGCACCCAGGGACATTTCAGTCCCCCAGTTGAGCCTTTAGTCGGTCCGGGAGGGTCAACCCGCGGGCCCTGACTGACGCAAAAATACTGCTTCTGATCGGGGACTGAAGGACCCGGCCTACGGCATGGCTCCTTTTCCCTGGTGGACTGAGGGAGGAGAGTGCTCTCACCCCCAGTGACATCCTTGATAATGTCATCCAACAAGGTACCAAAAAATCAGCCAGGGCATTTTAAGATGCTAGGTCAGAAGACCGGCAATTCAGCCAAATCAGGCGGCGCAAAACCACCGCCGAAACAGAGGCTCTGGACATCAAGGATGCCCTGTGTGGCATCACAGACATATAGAAGACCCTGGACCAACTGGTCGACCAGTCTATTAATTTAGGGAGGGAGCTGGTGCTCCTCCGCAGTCTGTGCAAAACCTTGCCCATTCAGAGAGTGTCAGACACCAAGGTTGTGGCCACAACAGGTCGCAATGCATACCCCAGCATGGTAAACATGGGGCGATTCAGCGCCTCGGACCTCCTATCAATAAGGTCCCTGAAGGCAGGGGTCCCTTCTATAGGGAGAGCAACAACCTCAGGAGAATTTTTATTTTTTTTAAACTCTCTTCAAAAGGGGGAAAACCCCAGGCGCTGAGGAACTAAAAAGACTTCTGCAGCATTTCCCATTCCTTATAAATGAACTAGTCAAAGAAAAAATAAGGAAATCCTTTCACAGAGCGGTCTGATTTGCACTAAAAAGACAGAGCCCTCAGAGGAAACCTCCGCTGCACAGACAGCATAAGGGAGTTCCATACAGCGCACTGACAAGTGCTCTACACACATGTCATAGGAGTGTGGGAGGAAACCGGATTTACCGGAGAAAACCCACGCAGACATAAGGAGAGAGCATGCAGACATAAGGAGAGAGCATGCAATCTCCAGGCAGTTTGTGTTGGAGTCCAGATTTAAACCCGTGACTTTCTTACTGCCAGGTGAGGGAGTGAACCACCACACCACTGTCCACGTGTCCATATTAAACAGAATCGGGGGACCTGAGCCGCAGCCAGGTCCTGGTCTGATGTAGACCATTCCCCAGGGAATAGCGGGGGGAGGGGGCGCCTTGTACCCCCCTCACATGCGCACTCCGCTCCCACTCTGGCAATAAAGGATTCCAGGACTACTGACAAAGTGTCTGTGGAAAATCCCAGGTGCAGGAGCACCAGCTGCCACTTCAGGCATGAGTGGGGAAGAGACTGACTCCATTTCAAAAGCTCACAGGGCCCTATTTAGGCTAGACTGAAAACCCACCCTCTTGCTGCGCTGAACGGGGGGTCCCAGGGGACTCGCCATCACTGCACAGCACCGCTGCCCGCCCTCAGTACACAGCGTGTGTGAGAGGAGGAAAAACCGTGAGGTAAACCGTGAGGAGACCTGTGCTGCGCGCCGTAAGGACCAGCACAAGATGGCCGACCATAATAGTAACCTGCGCCATAGCACGGCTAAAACAAAATGGCTGCCAATGGGATTTTCAATAGTAACTGAAAATCACCCAAAAAATGGCAACAGCACTGCGGCAAAACGCAGCATTTCGAACAGTGAAAGCCCAAAGAGGCTAAACAGTGTCTAAACTCCTCTTTTAAAAAGACCCCAGCAGTAAAAAGAAGCACACCGCAGTCCCCTTAGTAAGGTGCCCCCCCTCAGTAATGTAATGCAGCAGAGGTAAAAGGAGCAGGGAAGGGAGGATAGGAGGACCCCCGAATCCCAGGAATGCTCAGCCGTACCAACCTACCGAAGCGGGAGGGACTGCACTTACCGTCCAAGCGAGGACTCACTGACGCATTCCTGACAGGCCTACAACCGCAATGGAGGTAGCTGTCGGCCCGGTCCACTGTGAGTGAGACAACACCACAGCCCAGTCATGTGTGGACCTCGGAGCAAAGCTCACCGGCCACCCCAGGAGTCATGGGGTTTGTCGTGGCAGACCCAGCCTCTTTGCAAAGGTGTGCTCACGCTCGCTCGCTGGACTGAGTAGACTACATGGATCTATATATCTAGCCTGTCTCTCAGCCGACAGTTGATAGAAGATTCTTTCAGGAAAAAATAAAATAAAATACAATTTCTCCTCGGAGCGCTGGGCCCAAAGGGAGCCATACGTCCTACTTTGCTAGGCAGAACGAAACTGAGGCTGCATACTGCAGGGAGGAGGGTTATGTCTGGAGGGACCGCCCCCTGTTCAACTCTGTTAAAGTAACATGTATTTAATTATCTAACATGTTTCTGCCTAGTCCTCTCCTGTAAACAGGGAACATAACCAACTTGTCAAGATTTAAGGAGCTGTGTCCGTCCATGGACAATAAGAGAAAAGTGTACTTTTTCCCCCAAAAAATGCGTTTGAAAAATCGCTGCGCAAATACTGTGTGGAAAAAAAAATGCAACACCCACCATTTTAATTTGTAGGGCCTTTGCTTTAAAAAAATATATAATGTTTGGTGGTTCCACGTAATTTTCTTGCAAAAAAAAAAAATGTTTTCATGTAAACAAAAAGTGTCAGAAAGGGCTTTGTCTTCAAGTGGTTAGAAGAGTAGATGATGTGTGACATAAGCTTCTAAATGTTGTGCAAAAATGCCAGGACAGTTCAAAACCCCCCCAAATGACCCAATTTTGGAAAGTAGACACCCCAAGCTATTTGCCGAGAGGCATGTCGAGTCCATGGAATATTTTATATTTTGACACAAGTTGCGGGAAAAATAAAAAAAAATGTTTTTCACAATATTCCATGGACTCCACATGCCTCTCAGCAAATAGCTTGGGGTGTCTACTTCCAAAATGGGGTAATGTGGGGAGGTTTTATGCCATCTTGGCATTTTATGGCCTTCGAAACTGTGATAGGCAGTCAGGAGTGAAATCCAAAATTTGCGCCCTTCGAAATCCTGAAGGTGGTGCTTAGTTTTCGGGGCCCCATACGTGGCTAGGCTTCCAAAAAGTCCCACACATGGGGTATCCCCGTAATCAGGAGAAGCAGCAGAATGTATTTTGGGGTGTAATTCCAAATATGCCCATGGCATGTATGAGCAATATACAATTTAGTGACAACTTTGTGCAAAAGAAAAAAAAAAGTTTGTTGTTTTCCCGCAATTTGTGGCAAAATATACATTTATATACATTATATCATTTAGTGACAACTTTTTGTAATTTTATTTTGTCATTATTCAATCACTTGGGACGAAAAAATGTAATCTTCAATGGGCTCAACATGCCTCTCAGCAATTTCCTTAGGGTGTCTGTACTGCCCTGCCATTTTAGCACCTCAAGAAATGAGATAGGCAGTCATAAACTAAAAGCTGTGTAAATTCCAGAAAATGTACCCTAGTTTGTACATGCTATCACATTTGCGTAAACCAATAAATATATGCTTATTGATTTTTTTTTACCAAAGACGTGTGGCTAAATACATTTTGGCCTAAATGTTTGATTAAAATTGAGTTTATCCGATTTTTCTTATAACAAAAATGAGAAAATATAATGTTTTTTTCGGTCTTTTTCCATTTATATCACAAAAAATAAATCGCAGAGGCAATCAAATATCATCAAAAGAAAGCTCTATTTGTGGGGAAAAAAGGACGCAAATTTAGTTTGGGTACAACATTGCATGACCGCACAATTACCAGTTAAAGCAGCGCAGTGCCGAATTGTAAAAACACCTCTGGTCTTTAAGCTGCCAAATGGTCTGGGGCTGAAGTGGTTAAACATGCTACAAGTACAGAAAAAAAACTGCTGATGTGTCAGATGTATAGTATGCTCCTACATTCCCCTTTGACATGATACCACAGCTATGAATTTCTTTTCACAGAGTGCCAATTCTCATACCTCCCAACTTTGGAACTTGGGAATGAGGGAAACCTAGTGATGGAAAAGACATGCAGAGTGCACCGCGGCAAAAATGTGTGTGGATAAAATGTGGCTTAAAGAAGCATGGTTAAACAGAGACTGCATTTGTTTTCTTTTTCTTTCTTTTTAAGGTTATCTTCTATTTTCATCTGATGATCCAGCTAGTACATCTGTTGTTTTTCAAAAGAACAATCTGTCCTGCAGATGTAGCAGTTAGTGTGTTGAGACAAACTATTTAATACTAACAAAGGTGCTTACAATGATCAGCTTTTATTTAATCTGTGTGCAACACCTTATAAAGTGTTAGTGTATCTAAATCTGCTAGTCCAGCTAACACTCCCCTCCCACCAGACTGACAATGCTGCCGTCCAAAGGTGCCCCCTGTGCTCCTTATTCCAGAGTGGGGGCACTCTAATACAGAAGGTGTGTTACTGGCCAAATCACCAGGTGACAACAGAGGGGAAAAAAGCCTAAAAAAGTAAATGAATGCAGCCACCACATTTAATGATTGGTAACCTGGCCTGCAATATACATTTAATTTTTTTTTGGGGGGGGGGAGGGGGTGTTAATACCACTTTAAGTCTGCATATGGTAAAGACGCCCCCTGAAGACGTTATTCCAAACAAAATGTACGTCGGCGGCGCAGTCTGGTCACGTGATCTATGCTCCACGTCCCATCCGGTCCTCCTGGGTAGAGAGAGCAGCCAGTGGAACGCACGCCGCCACGCAGGTGGAGGAAGTCTGTGACACAGTTTAACCTGCAGCCCCAGTGCCGGGATGGGCACTTTTTAATGTAAGCAGCCTGTTGTTTTTTTATATATTTTTTAAATAAATAGTTTGCACTATGGAATCTTCCTATCTGTGTTTCATGTCCCATCCTTGAAACTGGAAGCAAGAGGTTCAATACATTCACTCCTGTCAGATCGCATGTGTCTCGGCACTTTACAGAGTTTCCTTATCTTTCCATTGCTGGGAGGAAATGGGGGTGAGTAAGCAACCTGTAAAGTTCCGACGTGACAGTGTCAATGCAGGAGTGCTACAGTGTAAAGCTGGAAAGGAATGAGAGCTCTCTTCTGCTTGCCTGACTTTTCTCATCCAGCGCCAAGCTGACAGGAGTAGTGATGCCGCTGTCACTACTTCTGTCAGCCTTTGTAGTGGCAGAAACACTCCTACTGCCCCCCCCAGCTCACATGTTACCATCACCCTCCTGCTTCCCCCCTTATCCCTGCTCTTTGCCACCGCCACTGCTGCCTGGATGATTCCTGCAAAAACTATACCCATTCCACGTACCTGGCTGATCGATGGCTATGGTCCCTCACAGTCACCGCCGGCTGCTGACCTTAACACTTACAGAGGGAGTGAGGCAGACATGCATCCCCTCCATATCACTCTGCCAGGGACAGACAGGTTGGGGGCAGGAACTTTAAACTGACTGTCGGAAAATGCGGGACTAGCTGCCTCTGCCCCTACCTATAAAAAAAAAGAGTTCCCGCTCTGCTACTGCCTCCTGGGGCCCCACTGATGGAAGGATGGGGTCCCAGCAAATGTTTTTTTAATGATCAGTCAATCTAGGATTTGCTCGCAAGCATTTCTCCTGCCTCCTATGTGCTGTGCAGACGAAGAGTAAGTGGCGGTGCAGGCAATGCGGGAAACGGCTCAGCTGAGCGGGACTGCGGGACATAAGTCTGAATCTGGGGCTGTCCAGCAGAATCCGGGACTGTTGAGAGGTATGAATTCTGATGAACTGAAAAGAATACAGACATCTCGCAAAAAACAGGAGTTATTTGTTAGGGCCCTTTCACACCTACAGACAAACGGTCAGTTTATTACAAGTCCGTTTACGGACTTGTAATGTATCCCTATGGGATTGCAGACGTTAGCGGATGATGCATCCGCTAACGTCCGCAACCATCCGCGTCCGCAAAGATCCACTTTTGCGGACAGAAGAAAACCCTATTTTTCTTCCGTCCGGCGGAACGGATCGGATGAATACGGACACACGGTCCGTATTCATCCGATTCCCCATAGGGGAGAGCGGAGGAGAGACAGGGCGGTCCCTGCACTGTGTGCGGGGACCGGCCAGTCCGCCAACAGCTCAGCGGGGATTTACGGAGGAATCCCCGCTGAACCAAACGGGCTAACGGAGCAGATCACTACGGATCCACTCTGTGTGAAAGAGCCCTCAGAGTTTACATACACTTTAATAATGACGGGATGCATTTGAGAATCTAGCACAGGTAGCTTACCTCAGGACAAATAAGTAGAGTTGAGCAGACACCGGGATGTTCGGTGTAACGGTCACCACCGTTTATGACCTTCCATCAACCCACGACAGCTTATCGACACTCCAACCAACAGGCAGACCCGATCCATTCCATAAGAATTCCCTCAATAACGAGACTGACAAGCTCTGTTACTGCGTCAAAATATGAACTGAACCTTTAATGGTTTCTTCTCAGCTTTTTATGCAGTACAAGGCATGAAAGGAACAATCAACTCCCCACCCACACATCACACCGTGGGGGGCTTCAATCACATTCTTTGAGCTAATTACTAAACATTCTTTCATTAACAGAACTCAAACAAAACACTGCAAACATGATTTATTATTAATGTCCCATCTCATGTAATACATGAATTATCAATTGGCCACCCTATGCCCAAAAGGGGCACAGGGTGAACTTAGACCCAATAGTTCTTAGGGCCGCTGGCACAGGAGTATCCCCCATCCCTCAAAAGTCTCTGGGTGTCACGGGTCATCCTGTTACATTCGGGTTCGACGGATTCGGCCGAACTTTGGAAAAAAGTCCAGGTTCGGGACCCGAACTTGACCCCGAACCCGAACCCCATTGAAGTCAATGGGGACCCGGACTTTTGACTACTAAAATGTCTCTAAAAAACGAATGGAAAGGGCTAGAGGGCTGCAATTGGCAGCACAATGTTGGTAAGAGCATGGCAAGTACTCTGCAAATACATTTGGATAGGTAAATAACTTAACCTGCCTGGCGGTATCCCCGAGCGTGACTCGGGGTGGGTTTTTTATGTTGCGATCGGTATCCCCGAGTCACGCTCGGGGTAAGCTATGCAGAGCCTGCAGCGTGCGCTGGCTTACCTTGTCCTATATCCAGCGATGTCACCGCGCTGTGTGAGCGAGCGGGACCTCGCTTGATTCACACAGCGTCCTCCTGTGCCGCCGATCTCCGTTCCCTGCGACGTTACGACGCACGGGAGCGGAGAACGGTGCCAAATTCAAAAACGTAAACAAACACTATACATACAGTATACTGTAATCTTATAGATTACAGTACTGTATGTAAAAAAAACACACCCCCCTTGTCCCTAGTGGTCTGCCCAGTGCCCTACATGTCATTTTATATAATAAAAACCTTTCTTTCTCCCTGCAAACTGTAGATTGTCCATAGCAACCAAAAGTGTCCCTTTATGTCAAAAATGGTTTTAGATCAGCTAAAAAACAGCGATAATAAATTATAATCACTTGCAGAATTGTGCTATAGCGATTTGAGGGGAAATTCGTCATAAAAAAAAAAATAATGACAGCAACAATTCTGCAACAGAGAAAATTTCAGTGATTTTGATTTGATTACATTATTGAATAATTTTTATTATAATCATATTATTATTTGTTATAATTATTTATAATTATTAATTATATTATAATTTATAATTTTGTTTTTTAAAAAATGTCATACCCGGGATGCCTATTAGATTCTTGTTTGGTCAGATTTAAGTGAGTTATTCCTAAGAATTACAGGCCAAAATATTAAACACCAAATTTCCTTGCAAATAATTGTACCGCTTTTGGTACGTAATTCCAGACAGAATCATACCGCCAGGGAGGTTAAAATAACATAAAAAAAGAAATAAAAAATCTTGACCTAGGAGGACGAGGTCAGAGTTAGGGTTAGGGTTTATCTCACACGTACAGATATGGAGGAAACACTGCAAAAACTGGAGGAAACACCGCAAAATATATATTTTTGCCCTAAATGGGTGATTTTTGAATAGAACAATAGAAGAACACTGGCTAAAGTGTTTATCTCACACGTACAGATATGGAGGAAACACTGCAAACACTGGAAGAAACACTGCACATTTTTTTCCCCCTAAATGGATGTTTTTTGAATAGCACAATAGAAGAAAAGTATATAAAGGGTGTATCTCACAGTAACATATGCAGTGCTGGTGTAATATGCAGAGTATCTCACAGGAAAATATGCAATGCTGCTGCAATTTGATTTGTGAAGCAGAACTGACTCCTATATATTTCTCTCCCTATAAGAACAATCTGGAACCTTTCCCTAAACTATCTAATGCAGAGTATCTCAACGGAACATATGCAGAGTATCTCAGAGGAACCTATGCAGTGCTGGTGTAATATGCAGAGTATCTCACAGGAAAATATGCAATGCTGCTGTAATATGCAGAGTATCTCACAGGTAAATATGCAATGCTGGTGTAATATGCAGAATATCTCACAGGAAAATATGCAATGCTGCTGCAATTTGATTTGTGAAGCAGGACTGACTCCTATATATTTATCTCCCTATAAGAACAATCTGGAACCTTTACCTAAACTATTTAATGCAGAGTATCTCACAGGAACCTATGCAGTGCTGGTGTAATATGCAGAGTATCTCAGAGGAACCTATGCAGTGCTGGTGTAATATGCAGAGTATCTCACAGGAACCTAGGCAGTGCTGGTGTAATATGCAGAGTATCTCACAGGAAATTATGCAATGCTGCTGCAATTTGATTTGTGACGCAGGACTGACTCATATATATTTCTCTCCCTATATGAACAATCTGGAACCTTTCCCTAAACTATCTAATGCAGAGTATCTCACAGGAACATATGCAGCGCTGGTGTAAAATGATTTCTGAAGCAGGACTGACTCCTATATATTTCTGTCCCTATAAGAACAATCCGGAACCTTTCCCTAAAGTATCTAATGCAGAGTATCTCACAGGAACCTATGCAGCGCTGGTGTAATATGATTTCTGTAGCAGGACAGTCTGACTCCTATCTAAATCTCTCCCTCAGATCAGATCAGCAGCAGCCTTTCCCTACCCTATCTAAAGCAGAGTGACGAGCTGTGCTATGTATAGAGTCTAGCTTATATAGAGTCTGGGTCACATGCTGGGTCACATGCTGCACTGGCCAATCACAGCCATGCCATTAGTAGGCATGGCTGTGATGGCTTCTTAGTCACGGTAGCCAAACAAATGGTGATCGGCTGCCCTGCAGCCCGCCATTACATTGCCGAACACCAGACCCGAACCCAAACTTTCAGCAAATTGTTCAGGTCCGGGTCCAAAAAAAACCAAAGTCCGTACCGAATCCAAACTTTACAGTTCAGGTTCGCTCAACCCTACAAATGAGCTGTTGTGATTACTTTAACCACTTGCTTACTGGGCACTTAACCCCCCCCCCCCTGCCCAGACCAATTTTCAGCTTTTAGCGCTGTCACTCTTTGAATGCGCCGTCATGCAACACTGTACCTAAATGAAAATTTAATTTTTTTCACACAATTAGAGCTTTCTTTTGGTGGTATTTAATCCCCACTGGTGTTTTTATTTTTTTCTAAACAAAGAAAAAAGATTACAAATTTAGAAAAAATAAATCATGTTTCATAGTTTGTTATACAATTTTACAAACAGGTAATTTTTCTCCTTCATTGATATGCACTCATGAGGCAGCACTGTTGGGCACTGATAGGCTGCACTGTTGGGCACAGTTAAGGCGGCACTGATGGGGACAGATAAGGTGGCACTGATAGGCACAGATAAGATGGCACTGATGGGACCTGATAGGTGGCACTGATAGATGGCACTGATGGGCACTGATAGTTGCCACTGATGGGCACTGGTAGGTGACACTGATGGGCACTGGTAGGTGACACTGATGGGCAGCACTCTTGATGAAGCACTGATTGGTGACATTGATAGGTGGCTCTGTGGGCACTGGTAGGTGGCACTGTGGGCACTGGTAGGTGGCACTGTGGGCACTGGTAGGTGGCGCTGGTGGGTGCTGGCAGGTGGCACATATGAGCTGACGGCTGCTCTCCTTGATCTGGACCGATGTCCCTCTGACAGCCGCCGGTAATCGGCATTTTTTTTCTCCTCACGCTATCAGCATGAGGAGAAAAATAGCCGATTACCGGCTCTGTTTACATCACATGATCAGCTATCAGTGGCTGACAGCTTATCATGTGGTAAGGGGTCAAGATCGACCCCTTACTCCGATCTGTGATCCAGCGAGTGTCATAGACTCGCTCATCACAGAGTGCACCACACGTGCCCTGAAGCACATGCTAACTTAAGTTAGACAGGGATGGACTGGCCATTGGGACTACAGGGAGTTTCCCGGTGGGCCGATGGCTCAGTGGACAAGCTTCAGTGACAGCGGAACCGCCGCTCCCCTCTGCTCCTCTGTCTCTCCCTTCCCGCAGCGCTCACCTCCTGGCCCTCCCTGCAGCGCTCACCTGGGGGAAACAAAGAAGCAGGGGGGATGACAGAGGAGAATAGGGGAGGGGACAGACAGCTGACTCAACAGCTATGGCCTGGGAGTTTCTCACTTCTGCCTAATCTTGTCCCATAAGGGGGGGCACCAAACTGATTATTTGCCCCGGGTGAAATAATGTTTAGCTTCCCCACTGGTACTGCCTATAAGAGTACCTGTACCAGCTGTTCGACTCTAAAAAAGAACGGCTAGTGGCTAGTGAAGGGGGAGAGGGGGCTTGGGTGGCCGGGGGGGGGGGGTGCGGGAGTTGTCCGGCCACTGTGGGAGAGACCTGTCAAAGTGGGCCAGTCTGGATGAAGTCCAGGGCCAAATTTCTGTCCCAGTCCAGCCCTGGCTACAGACTTTATGGATTACAAAATATCTACAGTCAAAGGTAAAAGTATCCTTGGAAATTGGTATTGAATCCAACACCTGACTATAATAGCACCTTTTATGTAAAGGATAAACTACCAAGCTTAAATAGAATATTAAACTGCTCCAATGTTATCTTTTATGAGAGAAAAAAATGATGAGACCAGCCATATTAGATTTTCTTTTCATGTCTGTGTTACCATGGTGAAATCTCTGAAAATGTAATCATCTTTATAAGATACTGCTGACTGTGAGCACAATCAATGCCAACTTGGCATGTGTTCTGGAAAATAAAAGCCAGACAATGCCACCAAGTACATAGTTACATAGTTCGTAAGGTTGAAAAAGTCCATATAGTTAAAGCGGGGGTTCACCCAAAAAAACATTTTTAACATTAGGTCAGTTGTTAGAAGCACAATCGGGTGTTTTTATTTAAATCGTTGCCGTACATACCGTTTTATAGATATATGTTCTCCGCGGCTTCCGGGTATACTCTGCTGGACTGGGCGTTCCTAATTGATTGACAGGCTTCCGACCGTTGCATACAGCGCGTCATGAGTTGCCGAAAGAAGCCGAACATCGGTGCGCAGGCGCCTTATAGAGCCGACTCGCAGTCCGGCTTCTTTCGGCAACTTGTGACGCGCTGTATGCGACGGTCGGAAGACTGTCAATCAATTAGGAACGCCCTGTCCCGCAGATTATACCCGGAAGCCGCGGAGAACATATATCTCTAAAACGGTATGTACGGCAATGATTTAAAAAAAAAAACACCCGATTGTGCTTCTAACAACTCGTCTGAATCTAATGTTAAATTTTTTTTGGGGTGAACCCCCGCTTTAAAACAATAATAACAAAAAAAACACATGCAAATAGAAAATCTCTATATACACTATCCTTTTCCCACAGTTGATCCAGAGGAAGGCAAATAAAGACCCAATAGAGCATGGTCAAAATTCCTTCCCGATTCCTTGGGAGGCAGTCGGATATTTCCTGGATCAACTACGCCTGGTGTTATTACCTCTAAATATTAGTATCCAGTTAGAATTTGTGCATTTAGGAATGCATACAGCTTTTTTAAAACAATCTACTAAGCTGGCCAGAACAATTTTTTTTTTGAGGGAGTCCATTTCACACCTCTTATGCCCTGTACACACGATTGGATTTCTGATGGAATAAAATCGGAAGGATTTTTTCGTTGTATATCCGATGAAGCTGACTTTCATCAGTCTTGCATACACACTATCAGACTAAATTCAGACTGCGCCAAAACGCGGTGATGTAAAACACCACGACGAGCCGGAAAAAATGAAGTTCAATGCTTCCGAGCATGCTTCGACTTGATTCTGAGCATGCGTGGATTTTTCTTCGATGGATTTCCACACAGAATCGGAATTTCCTATCGTTTTTTTATCCATAGGAAAATTTTTAAACATGTTTTATTTTTTCACACCGATGGAAAAAAGACCCATGGGGCCCACACGCGTTCGGTTTGTCCGATGAAAAATGTCCATCAGACTGTTTTCATCAGATAAATTGATCGTGTGTACACGGCATAACTGTGAAGAGGTCTTTCCGTATGTGAAGGTTAAATCTCTTTTTCTCCAGATGTTAAGAGTGCCCCATTGTCCTCTGTAATGACCTAAAAGTAAATAACTATATACCAAGTTCACTATTTGAAGCACTTATGTATTTATATATGTTGATTATACCCCCCCCCCCCCTTAATCGCCTCATCTCAAGAGAGAATAAATTCAGTTCTTATAATCTTTCTTCATAGCTGAGCTCCTCCATGCCTCTTATCAGTTTGGTTGCCTATCTCTGCATCTACTCCAGTTCTCCAGTATCCTTTTTGTGAAATGGTGGCCAAAATTAAACTGTATATTCTAGATGAACTATTACAAATAATATGTACAGGATCAATGACTCTTTCCTGGCTACCCTATGTCACCAACACTATGAAATGTTTAGGAAATGGTTAACAGTATATCAAATCAAATATTCCAAAGAAGTCCACATAAAGTGCAGTGCTAGGATCAAATTAAAGAGGAGTTCCACCCAAAAATGGAACTTCCTCTTAACCCACTCCTCTCCCCCTTACATGCCACATTTGGCATGTCATTTTTTTGGGGGGGGGAGTGGGGGCTTCAGGATAAGGGGACTTCCTGTCCCACTTCCTCCTTCCGCCAAGGGGCTGCAAAGGCGATTAAGCTTAATCGCCTTTTGGCAGCCCCTCCCTGTAGGCGATCACCTAGGACACGTCAGGTCCTAGGCGATCGCCTGTCCAATCAAACAGCGCAGCGCCGGGCCACGCGCGCATGCGCAGTGCCGCTCGCGCATGCGCAGTGGGTGCCCGGCCGTGAAGCCGAAAGCTGTCACGGCCGGGTGCCCACAGTGACAATGAAGACGCCGGCCGGGGAGGGGGGGAGAGGAGCGGAGCCCCGGGCCGGCGTGTCGCTGGAGCAGGTAAGTGTCAGTTTATTAAAAGCCAGCAGCTACACTTTTTGTAGCTGCTGACTTTTAATAAACGTAAAAAATGGGTGGAAAACCCCTTTAATATTATGAACAGGTAAGATTAGGGATGAGCCGAACACAACCCCCGTCCCCCCGGTTCAGTTCGCACCAGAACATGCGAACAGGCAAAAAATGTGTGCGAACACCATTAAAGTCTATGGGACACGAACATAAAAAATCAAAAGTGGTAGGTAAAACCTTGTGAGCTGCCAAACTACTCCCCTAAACAATAAAAACATGATAAAATAAACAAATAAATAAAAACTGAAAAAAACATTTAAAAAAGCTGCCAGCACTTCCCACACTTCCCCAAATGTGTCAATACAAATTAATAAATTAATATAACACATATGCAGCGCTTAAATAGCTACAAGAAAGAGGAAACACAGGAGGATCTTGTCCAGCTGATAATTATATTTATCACAGACTTTATATAAAGCCCTTAAAGTGGATGTAAACCCGAATTGTTTTTTTTTTTTTTTTTTTATGTCATATAGCTAGATTCAGGTAGAGTTAGGTCGGCGTATCAGTAGATACGCCGACCTAAGTTTAAGTGTATTCTCAAACAGAGATACACTTAAACCTATCTAAGATAGGACGGCTTGCGCCGTCCTATCTTATTGTGCAATATTTAGGTTGGCCGCTAGGTGGCGCTTCCATTGCGGTCGGCGTAGAATATGTAAATCACTAGATACGCCTATTCACGAATGTACACCCGGCCGATGCAGTACAGATACGCCGTTTACGTAAAGCTTTATCAGGCCTAAAGTTATTCCATCTTATAGATGGAATAGTAATGTTAAAGTATGGCCGCGTTCCCGCTTAGAAATTCGAAAATTTTACGTTGTTTGCGTAAGTCGTCCGTGAATAGGGATTTACGTAGTTTACGTCCACGTCAAAATCAATAGGCCCATGCGGCGGACTTAGCCGCAATGCACACTGGGAAATGTAGGGGCACGGCGCATGCGCAGTTGCAAAAAAACATCAATCACGTCGGGTCAAGCCTAATTATCATAAAACACGCCCCCTCGGCCAAATTTGAATTAGGCGCCCTTACGCCCGCCCGCTTTAGGCTACGCCGCCGTAACTTAGCAGGCAAGTACATTGTGAATCATGTACTTGCCTTGCTAACTTACGGCGGCGTAACCTAAATGCCTTAAGCTACGCCGCCGCAAGTATGCGCTCGCCATCCTGAATCTAGCTAATAATGTACAGTATAAGGTTTCCTATCATCTGTGCCCAGTCTTGCCACACAGAGTTAATCCAGCTCTGAGAAATCCTTACAGAAAAACCTTAGTCCGTTCCGCCTCCTTGCTGTGAGTGACAGGTTATTTACATATCTCATGCACTAGCCTGGAGATAGGCATTATTTTTTAATTCCCACCCCCACTCCTTTTCTGAAGTCATGTGGTTACTTTTCTGGATTTTGACTGGATGTTAGTGATCATAGCAGAAGTCAGCGTAAGGAATACATAGGAGAAAATGCACGTTGACAAGGGGAGTGTAGAGAGGGGCGGGGGAGTCTACTGACATCACGACTCCATCCACAGAGCTCCAGACAACAGATCCACCCACAGAATCTGCAGTTTTTAAGTTCTTATAACAGACATAGGGGAAACATTTGACAGGTAAAGATACATGCGGGAGGCATGTATATCCCTATAGATCAGCACTATGGCAGTAGTTTAGAAAGAATGAGAGTGGGTTTACATCCACTTTAAGTAAAGGTTCGTCTTTTATTTACTAACTAGGTTCCTTTAAGCTAGTGCATTGTTGGTTCACTTACCCTTTCCTTCGATTTCCCTTCTAAATGTTTTTTTTCTTTGTTTGAATTTCTTACTTCCTGTTTCTCCTCAGTAAGCTTTCCACCATCATCCGAGCGGTGGAAAGTCATTTAGAACAGCTTACTGAACACTTTACTGAGGAGGAACAGGAAGTGAAAAATTCAGACAAAGAAAACAAAGAAAAAAAACATTTAGAAGGGAAATTGAAGGAAGAGGTAAGTGAACCAACAATGCACTAGCTTAAAGGAACCTATTTAGAAAATAAAAAACAAACCTTTACAACCCCTTTAAGGTGAGGGTACATGTGATGGGGTGTGTGCACACTGTTTTTCATTACTTAGGATTATCTGTGCAGTACACAAAGCACGAGCACTTTATTTGTATTGACTTGGACACTTTGGGCCTGATCCACAAAAGGGATACGCCGGCGTATCTACTGATACGCCGTCGTATCCCTGTTTCTATCTGTGGAACTTATCCACAGAATCAGTTTCACATAGATAGGCAGAAGATCCGACATGTGTAAGGGACTTAGACTGTCGGATCTTAATATGCAGTACCGCAGCCGCCGCTGGGGGCATTTCTCTTCGAAATCCAGCGTCGGGTATGCAAATTAGCACTTACGGAGATCCATGAAGCTTTTACGCTTAGTTTTTTCTCCGTAAGTATTAGTTTGCCGTCGCAAAATTAGGGCTGCTTTTACAAGGTCTAAACTGTTTACACCTTGTAAAAGTAGACCCTTCTATCCCGCGTCGCTGTCATTTTTTTTTTTCCCGCCGCAACTCGTTTTTTTTTTTTTTACGCCCGTCGCGATTCTCTAAACCCGGCGCAACGTAAAACCGCGCAAAGCACGTTGGGAAAATAACGTCGGGAGCATGCGCAGTACTTCCGGCGCGGGAGCGCGCCTAATTTAAATGGGACTCGCCCCATTAAATTAGGAACGCCTTGCGCCGGACGAATTTAAGTTACACCGCTCAAAATTTCTAGGTAAGTGCTTTGTGGATCGGGCACTTAGGTAGAGATTTTGCGGCGGTGTAACTTAAATCCGAATATTTAAGTTAAGCCCGCTCGTTGTGGATCAGGCCCTTTATCTCCGCACCCAGGATACTGTATATTGAGTATCCATGTGCAACTTATGCCCCGTACACACCATCACTTTATGTGATGAAAAAAAACGACATTTTCTGTGAAGTAAAAAATGACGTTTTTGAAACTTCAATTTTCAAAGACGAAGTTGCCTACACACCATCGTTTTTTTCACAATGTTCTAGCAAAACGAGGTTACGTTCTCACCACTTTTTCTATTGAAGCTCGCTTCATAAGTAGCTTCTGGGCATGCGCGGGTGAAAAAACGTCGTTTTAAACGACGTTTTTTTACTACACACCGTCAATTTCTGTGAAGTAAAAGTTGACGTTTTGAAAAACGACACATAAAATTTAAGCATGCTTCAATTTTTTTTGGTCGTTTTTTAGAAGACATAAAACGACGTTTTCCCCCACACACGGTCAATTAAAGTGACGTTTTTAAAAACGTCATTTTTTTTCATCACATAAAGTGATGGTGTGTACGCGGCATTACAGAGCACAAGCATTTTTTATATTTTTTATATTATATGTTCGTATTTTGTATTTTATTCATATATTTTATTTATTTAATTTTGTTTTGTTATTTGCAATATAGGATTTTTATATGTCAAATATGCTTATTAGGAATATAGCTAAAATCAAATGTGCTAATTTTAAAGGCTTTTATGCAAGTTATTGCCATAAAAAGTGTATGGGGACCTGGGTACTGCCCCAGGGGACATGTATCAATGCAATGCCATTTGTTTAGAGGAGCAGTGATTTTAATAATGCCTAAAGTGAAACAATAAAAATGAAATATTCCTTTAAAGTCGTCGTAAAGCCCAACCACACAACTTGCACCTACAGGTAAGCCTAGATTAAGGCTTACCTGTAGGTGTAAGAAATATCTCCTTAACCTACACAGTTAAGGAGATATATTCAGAAAAACTGGCACCGATGTCTACGGCGCATGCGTGCTATTTTTGTGAATGGTAAATTCAGGTTTAAAGCAGAATTTTCGCGCATGCGCGGGAGTGACGTCTTCGCCGCTCCGGCCAATCACGGCGATAACAGGATGAAGATCGTTGGAGACATGGCGGTGAACTTCGGGGGCTTTGAACTCAGGTAAGTAGATCATAATGAGCTAGTATGCTATGCTATGCTATGCATACTAGCTCATTATGACTTTCTCTTGCAGGGTTTTAAAAAATAAATAAAATTAATGAGGATTTACTTCCTCTTTAAATAAGGTATTGTACAATATTACTTCAGTACAAGTAATATATTAACCAAAGTTACGTGATATTTTTATATTGAAGTACTTATTTGCATAATTAAACGAATAATGTCACTTTCATAATATTTTCATAATGTATTGTGTGGATATTCAAAAAAACAAACATTAATACATATATATTATTATAATAAGGGTTACAAATATGAGATCCTATTAAAAGTTTGAAAGTGTTAGGCCCCGTACACACGACCGAACATGTTTGCTGAAACTGGTCCGCGGACCAGTTTCAGCAGACATGTTCGGTCGTCTGTACAGCCGAGCGGACAGGATTCCAGCGTACATTTGCCCACCAGGCTGTTTTCGAGCGGGCAAATGTTTCTAAACTTGCTTAGAAATATGCCCGCTGGAATCCTGTCCGTCGGACATGTTCGGTCGTCTGTACAGACTTACCGTACATGTCCGAGCGACCGCCATCCCTCGCATGCGTCAAATGACTTTGACGCATGCGTTGAAGCATTGAACTGCCAGGGCCGCGCACGTCGCCACATTATCGTCGCGGCAACGGCGCGGCCTCGTCGCCGCGTATCGTGTACGCGCGGATTTCTGTATGATGGTGTGTACAGCCATCATACAGAAATCTCCGGGCGGGCATGTACGCTGAAAACGGTCCGGCGGACCGTTTTCATCGTACATGTTTGCCCGTCTGTACGAGGCCTTATAAGCTGTATTTGTGAAATAGATCATTGGAATTTAACCCTATGTATTGAGTTTCAAGGAATTTAACAATAAAGATAATTGGGTGGGCATATTGTTCTTAAAGTGATAAATATTTTAAGGGCTCCAAAATGTCTGAAAGAAATTGATGCCAAGGTGTCAGCTTAAGACAATTAATAGTTTTTTGCTAAGTCTAAGTCAAGGGTCTTTCATAAATTGACTTAGACATAAACGGAAATAACATTTAAAGTAAATTCTTATACAATACTGCCCCTAGAGGGGAAAATATTAAAGAGTCCAAGATGGTCACCAAATGTGGTTGTCATTATAACTTGGAAACAGCCCATCATTTTACACCATCCATTACGTAGTAGTGAGGCACACACCCACTTTTTGGGTGGGATAAAAGTGGTTACACAGAGGAAGGAAGGCGAAGATCGCAGGAATCTGGAGAGAGACTGAGAGATCTTGAAAGGCACAAAGATGTAGGAGGTTGGAAGAAGTCCTTTGGTACTCATAACCAGATACTTCTCAAAACCAAAGTTTCATAGACCATCAGTAAAGTATTAGTTTTCTATATTAATCATTTTATGTGTACCATTTTGGTAATTGAATTGTTTTTGCATATACATTACTAAAACCATTTAAATATATGGCAGAGCAAATTGGAGTTGTATTATTTTTAACTGCAGTATGAAATAAATATATTCCAAATAGTAAGAGACATACACAGTTTTTCTGTCTCTAAAAGGCTAAGGCGAAACGCCTGTAAAATGGCTTTGTCATAAGTGTTTAAAAATGGATTCATTCTAAATTTAAAATGTAAAAAGTCTTGATTGGATTATCAAGCCATATGCATTTTAAAGTGCAAGTTTGAAGGTCTATTTGTTTTGAGTAGTCACAAGTGTCCAAGTAAACATCTAGGTGTTTACATAAGTATGTGAAGCCACGGAAAGCTATTCACTAAGGGCCAGATCCACAACGAGCGGGCGCAACGTAACTTTTGTGATTTAAGTTACACCGCCGCAAATTGCACAAGTTAGTGCCCGATCCACAAAGCACTTACCTGGAAATTTGCAGCGGTGTAACTTAAATCCGTCCGATGCAAGGCGGGCCAATTCAAACGGGGCGAGTCCCATTTAAATTAGGCGCGCCGGACGTACTGCGCATGCTCCCGACGCTATTTTCCCGACGTGCTTTGCGTTACGTTACGTTGCGCCGAGTTTTGTGAATCGCGACGGGTGAAAAAGAGATGCGGCGGGAAAAAAAAAAAATTAAAAAGAAATTTGACAGCGACGTGGGAAAGACAGGTATACTTTTATATGGTGTACTAACTTTACACTTTGTAAAAGCAGCCCTATCTTTGCGACGGCAAACTAACACTTACGGAGACTTAACGAAGGGAAAAAGCTTTGTGGATCTCCGTAAGTGCTAATTTGCATACCCGACGCTGGATTTCGACGAGAAATGCCCCCAGCGGCGGCCGCGGTACTGCATCCTAAGATCCGACAGTGTAAGTTCATTACACATGTCGGATCTTAGGGATATCTATGCGTAACTGATTCTATGAATCAGCCGCATAGATAGAAACAGGGATACGACGGCGTATCAGCAGATACGTCTGCGTATCCCTTTTGTGGATCTGGCCCTAAGTTACCAAGTCTTAAATTTACCAAGTTATCATTCAAGTATTGAATATGGTATTTTGTAATAAGAGCTTGCGTAGAAATGTGATTATTATCATCTGTATCATCATAATTCTTTGATATTTAAAAGTATATCAATTTTTTGGTATCACAAAATATACCTGATATTATTTTGCACTGAATTTCTAATTAATAAATATATATATTTTAAGCATATCATTTGTGTCACTTGTCTTCAAAATAGATCGGATAAACAAACTTGAATTACTGGGTTGTATTTGTGTAAAAATGTAAATCTCCCAAAACAAAGATTTGCATAATTTCATAAATACAATACTGTTTTATTATTTCAGTATAAACATTCTGACAATGTGATAAAGTGTGACGTAATTCATTCCATCTCGTACCACATATTCAAAACCAATGAACTTTATAATATTTAGTTGGTAGTCCTAGATTTGGACCATAAATCCTACACTCCACTTTCTGCTGAGCTCAGAAGACATATAAGTGGCCACTAATCCAGATGTTACATACTTTATCTAAAAAGCAAATGGAAGAATTAGGCCTTACATACATTTTATAGCAATTTGACCTCCACACATTTGTTTTATAACAGCCTCATTTAGAACTATGTTTGCTTCCTTTGTAGTTGCCCTGATACGAAATGAATGTGAGGAAATTCGCAAGTGTTCAAGCCGCAATGCTTTAAATCGTCTACGTAAAACTCCCTTCAATAGGTAAATAGCCACCAGCTTTCCAGTGATCTGTATCAGAAATAGATTTTTTTAATGTTGACCTAACAACCAAAAATTGTTGCACTAGCAAAAAAAACACAAAGTCGTGAACCGAGATTTTTTTGCAAAGTGATCCTTTGACCATGACCCATAGTATCGGTTTTACTTTTCCGCAACAAAATCTGAGCAGAATCCCTTCTAATAAATATATCATTAAATAATAAACCTATGCCATTACTTAATGGGGCAGTAATTCTGATACCCTAAACGCTAAAAAAAAAAACGAAGGCTAAAAGCCAATTTAAACCATAACAATTCATAAGTGGAGTAACATATTCCCTCCGTCGTGTCACAGATATGACCTAAACGTTCCGCCGATATTGGTAAACTAGCATCTACTACCACATGTTTTTTTTCTGATAACCCTTCAATGCATGCTTAAAGTGGATATAAACCTAAAAAAAAAAATCATTAATGCTTTCACCTTGTAAAAATATAGGATTTCATGTCATCTGTGCCAGTATTGCCGCAAAGAGTTAACCCAGCTCTGAGCAGTCCTCTTATCTTTTTTTAGCGAGATAAAAAGGGACAGACAGAGAAATAAGAGTCCATCTCTCCCCCTTTCTGTGAGTGACAGGTGATTTACATATCTCATGCAGGAACCTGAGCGAGACATTCTGTGTACTTCTAGCTCTCCCAGGATTGGCTGCTTCACACCTCAGCATGATTGAAGAAATACACAGAAGAAAATGCATGTTGATAAGAGGAGTGTAAGGGTGGGCTACTGACATCACGACTCCACCCATCGAGCTCCGGACAACAGACCCAGCCACAGAATCTGCCGTTTTTCGGGTCTCATAACAGACAGAGGTGTGACATTTGACAGGTAAGGATACATGCTGGAGGCATGTCTAACCCCAGTCTCGACGAATCATGTGACTTGGACAGTACAGGTGCTGAAACCTGATCTGAAACCTATTACACTGCTTGTGCAGCACTGAGCATGTGCGAGATCTGCAAGGCTGAAATCCAGGAAGTCATACAGTCTGGCTTCATGATGCCCACATTTAAGATGGCCCCAGTCAATTTCTATTTTATAAAGTGTCTAAATGCTGTAACAACCTAACAAAACGGACCTTAGTTTATAGACTAACTTTACTGGAATACATTAAGCACATTTCATAAAAAGTGAAATTGTGGCCGGAACTCCGCTTTAACCACTTGCCACCTGCCCATTGCAGATTGACGTCGGCAAAGTGGTTTGAATATCCTATATGACGTCCTCAGGATATTGAGCCGCTGCGCGCCCCCGGGGGCACGCATCGTGGCGATCGTTGCTGCAGGGTGTCAGACAGAGACTCATTACCACGTGATCAGCCGTGTCCAATCACAGCTGATCACGATGTAAACAGGAAAAGCCAGTAATCGGTGATCGATTATCAGCGCAGCCCCCCCGAGGATGCCCACACTGGACCACCAGGCATGCCACTAGACCACCAGGTATGCCCACCACAGGTATGCCACCCTAGACCACCATGGATGACAATCACAAAAAAAGGATGCCAATCAGTGCCCACAATGGATGCCAATCAGTGCCCACAATGGGCATCACTGATTGGCAGGCATTATTGTTTGGCACTGGCATTCATTAGTACAACACATACATTAGTACGTTAGTGCCACCTATCAGTGCCCATCTATGCCCATCCGTGCTGCTTATCAGTGCCCATCCGTGCTGCTTATCAGTGCCCATCCGTGCCGCCTATCAGTGCCCATCCGTGCCGCCTATCAGTGCCCATCCGTGCCGCCTATCAGTGCCCATCCATGCCGCCTATCCGTGCCCATCCGCGTCGCCTATCCGTGCCCATCCGTGCCGCCTATCTGTGCCCATCCGTGCCGCCTATCAGTGCCCATCATCAGTGCCTATCAATGCCACCACATCAGTGCCACCTCAGCGGTGCCCATCAGTGCCATCTTATTAGTGCCCATCAGTGCAGTACCATCAGTGCCCATCAGTAAAGGAGAAAACATACTTATTTACAATGTTTTATAACCGAAACAAAAAAACATTTCTACATTTTAGGTAACTTTTTTTTATTTTTTTGCAGAAAATAAAAATCCCAGAGGTGATCAAATACCACCAAAATAAAGATCTTTTTGTGGGAACAAAATGATAAAAATTTAGTTTGGGTACAGTGTAGCATGACCGCGAAATTGTCATTCAAGGTGCAACAGCGCTGAAAGCTAAAAATTGGTCTGGGTGGGAGGGTGTATAAGTGTCCTCTATGGAAGTGGTTAAAGTGGATGTAAAACCAATTCATGAAATTTTAACTGGTCACATATATCTGCAGTGTTTTGTTATCTCTCTTCAAAGCCCTGTGTCCCATAGCTGTCTCTTGCTGCATTCTTCTATTATCAGCCTGACAAGTTCTATGACACATATGATAAAAGCAGCCTGAGTTTTGTGTTGGGGAGGATGCTATAAATAGATTATCAGAGCCCTAAACTATAAAACAAACAGAGCTGAAAGTCTCTACCTATGAGGAGAGGGGGTGTGTGCCTTTCCTCCAATAAGCTATCTTGGCTGTATGTCCAGGATTCTCTGCAGTCTTAACCAGGAAGAGAAAATCTGCTAACACGAAGAGCACTTTCTAAAGGATATATACAGTTGAAGACAGCAGATATACATGTAAAACGTATGTAGAGAGATTTGTTATTATCCCTGTGTATCATCTGAGACTGTTCACTTCACCGGGTATATGTGAGGGTTTACATCCACTTTAAGCTCTAAGCATTTAAGAGTTCCAAAGCCACCAAACATTTTTCCTTACAAGCACTAGGCCATATATCAGCAGACCAATGACCGTTCCAAAAAGCTCCATAATCACATGACCCAGGATGCAAGTTAAGGGCTGATGCAGCACAAAATGGGGTCTGCCATAAAGAACAACCATTAAATGTTATTAACCACTTCCATACAGGGCACTTACGTACCTTCCCGCCCAAGCCAATTTTCAGCTTTCAGCACTGTCGCACTTTGAATGGCAATTGCGCGGTCATGCTACACTGTACCCAAACAAAATTGGCGTCCTTTTTTCCCCACAAATAGAGCTTTCTTTTGGTGGTATTTGATCACCTCTGCGATTTCTTTTTTTTTGTGCAACAACTAAAAAAAGACAGAAAATTTTGAAAAAAATACGTTTTTATTTTTTTCTGTAAATTTTTTTGTAAATAAGTAAGTTTTCTCTTTCAATTATGGGCACTGATATGGCGGCACTGATGAGATGGCACTGATGGACATCGATGAGGTAGTACTGACGGGCACAGATAAGGTGGCACTGATTGGTGGCGCTGGTATGCAGCACTGATGGGCACACATAGGCGGCACTAATGGGCACACATAGGCGGCACTGATGGGCACATAGGCGGCACTGATGGGCACATAGGCGGCACTGATGGGTGGCACTGATGGGCACTCATGGGCAGCACTGATGGGCACACATAGGCGGCACAGATGGGCACTCATGGGTGGCACTTATGGGTGGCACTGATGGATACTTATGGTTGGCACAGATGGGCACTGATAGGTGGGCACTGGGCATGGATGGGCACTGTGGGGTGGCACTGATGGACACTGTGGGGTGGCACTGATGAACACTGTGGGGTGGCACTGATGGACACTGTGGGGCAGCACTTATTTTTCCTATGTTGCCAGTCAGTGCCCATTTGTGGGCACTGATTGGCATCTTTTTTATTTTTTAATGTTTTTTTTTTTTTAACTTTTTTTTTGAGACTTTTTTTTTTTTAGACTTTTTTTTTTGTTGCCCTTCCCTGGTGGTCCAGGGTGGGCTTCCCTGGTGGTCCAGTGTGGCGATCCGAGGGGAGGCTGCGCTGATAACAATCAGCGCGAACCCCCCTGTCAGGAGAGCCGTCGATCGGCTCTCCTCTACTCACGTCTGTCAGACGCGAGTGAGGAAGAGCCATCAACGACTCTTCCTGTTTACATCGTGATCAGCCGTGGTTGGACACGGCTGATCACGTGGTAAAGAGCCTCTGTGAGAGACTCTTTACCGAGATCGGTGTTGCGGGGTGTCAGACTGACACCCTGCAACAACGATCGCAGCGGCTCAGAATCCTGAGGACGTCATATGACGTCCAGTCAGGATTCTACAACCACTTTGCCGACGTCAATCTGTCATTGGCGGGCGGCAAGTGGTTAAAAAACAATGCCAAACCATCAAATATTTTCTATTGTCACTCGTAATCCTCAAAAAATGATAGGGTGAGAAAACCCCTGAAATAGCTTGATACAGTTGTTTTGAAAAAATGCAACCCCTTCGGCACAACCCTTGACGCAAAGACCAATTATTATTTTTTTATTTATAACAGAGAGGTCGGCCTTCAGGGGCCTCAATAACAAAAATAGTACATTGACAACAATACAGATGGTAACATTGAAGTACAGATTTTCCACTAATGCAAGACAGTTAGGACAGTTAATAGGGATCCTCTGATGTAATTGTATGTAAAGGTGGGTCCCATTCGGGTCTGTGGTGGTCCAATCTGTGTATTTACATGGTGTGGTGTGTTTGGGAATATGTAGATAATAGTGCCCTGTAACCCTGCGGGCTCAGCCTCCCATCTCATTTTCCTTTATGACATAGAAAGAGATATAGTAGAAGGTAAAGTAGGACAAAGATTCAAGGTGGGGCCCAAGTGTGGGAGTTCCCGAGAGGGTTTGTGAAAGAAGGGGTAGGGGGGAGGGGGGGTGGCGGAAACAGGTGCGTTTTAACATGGATGTAGAAGGTCAGATTCATACCAGTAGCAGTAGTGTGGGGTGGGGGTAGATGGTCAAGATGCTAGGACAGTTCCTCTAAGGTTCTGCTAATGTCATCTACTTTTCGGAGCCACTGAGCGATGGTCCGGGGGTGAGGAGATTTCCAATTAAGAGGGATGCAGGACTTGGCCACATCCAGAAGGTGTCTTACCACTGATTTTTTGTATACTCGAGCCGGCGTATCAGTTGCATGCAAAAGAAAGTAGGCCGAGTCTGTGCGGTCTGTGAACCTCTGGGTTATGTGGCAAACCTCACCCCAGAAATTCTGCAACCGAGGGCAGGACCAGAATATGTGTAGGATGGTGCCCTCTTCTTCCTGGCAATGGCAGCAGAGGTCCGAAGTTGTCAGGAAACATTTATGTAGTAGGGCGGGGGTCCTATACATTCGCGTGAAAATTTTGTAATTTGTTTCCTGTGTCTTGGCACACAGGGAGGATTTGTGGATTAATGTAAGTATATGTTGTTTTTTGTGGGTCGTGAGCTGGCAGTTTAGGTCTCTCTCCCACTTGGTGAAGAAGATTTGATCATTTCCCAGCGGTACTATCAGCAGGGAATAGGCCAGGGAAAGCATATGAGGTATCACCCCGGTCTTCGTGCAGAGCTCCTCCAGGGTCGTAAGGGGCTGTTGTGAGGCACTGGGGGGTGATGGTATCTTGCCCAGGAAGTGACTGAGTTGTTGGGCCCTCGAAAAAGCCAGCTTGTACGGGCCGGTTGGATCCGTTAATTCCGCGTATGTCCTCCATCTTCCCTGGACACTATAGCGGGACGCTTGGTATAGCCCTGCGTTCCGCATCTCACGGAACTTCTTGTCCCGTAGACCTGGTTCGAATTGGGGGTGTCCTATCAACGGTCTCAATGGAGAGTTTCGGTTTGCGAGGGAGGTTTTAGACAATATCTGTGAACAGACATTGGCAGTGTTGCCTATCAGAGGATGCCGCTTAAGTGTGGAGGGCAGGTCTGTCCATCAGCTTCTAAGTGCTTCGCCAGCAAGCTCTATACAGTCTAGGGGAGAACACTTCAGGGTGCTGAATGCAGGTTTATGTTGTGGCATTGTGTCCGGGCGCCAGGAGGGAACATGATGGTGGTCTGGTGTGTCCCGTCCCCCCACCCCCAGGCCCTCCCAACCCCCAGGAACATGTCTTCCCATCCCAGAGCCCGGTCCCACCCCCCGGGGGCAAAATGTGTCAAATCCAGCTCTCCTCTACCCAGGCCATAGGGTACCGAACACATCAGCCTTTGTATCGAGACGTGGTCTGTGGGTATGCCGTCACCCTGCTGGTAGCTTCTCAGCCAAGTCTCTGCGTGTAGTAGAGGGAAGTGCAGGTATGTGAGGCTGGATGTTCCCGGGCGGGGAGGGGTAGGACGGATATCCCTGACTCAGGTGTTCCGTGCATGACAAATCGCCAGGAGGCAATGGGGCAGGTGTCCCCGGGATGCGGGCGGGAAGGCTCTGCTACAGTTATAAGTGCACGGATGACCCGTGCACACAGAGGGACCCACAGGGCGAGTGGCAACGTCTATGCCGGGTCAGGGTAGGAGGTCCCTGGGACACCCGGGATGGGGGGGGACAGGGAGTCACTGCTGGCCCCAACCAACGCAAAAGCCTCCAGGCACTGGAGTTAGGCGCCACAAGCAACCAGTCATGGTGTTTAGGTCCCCAAACAAGAGCAGCCAGGGGGTGATCTCGACGGGGTAGATGGACAGGTGTGGGCGCGCTAAACAGGGATGGGTGGCCCAAGGCCAACTCACGTGGGGCTCCCCGGAAGCAGATCGGCGCCTCCGTCTGCCCTCTGCTGGCGGAGTGTGGCATGGGACCACGATGTGCGGAGGCTCCCGATCTACCCGCCTGGTGTGGGAGGATTTGCAGCCAATCTGGGATCTGGATCAGATCTGCTTCCAGGAAACTAAACAGTGACAGTAAATCTGCCGCTGTCTGTAGAGTGAAGATACCGGGCTCCCCGCGGAGGTCAGGGAGGTCATCGACATTTTGTCTGACGCCACTTGGTCTGTCAGGGTCGACACCTCACCCTTCACCTCCTGGATTTCCCTTCTGTGCGTTTCCTCCAGACGGAGGATTAGGACCTCTATGGCAGTCTGGGTCGGGAGGGCAGGATGCATCTCTCTGATGTCTTGATCTGGGGACATCTGATTCTCCAGGGAGGTCCATGCTGTCTCTTTGGGGGGACACCAGTAAACCCGGGGAGTGTGCAGTTAAGTCAGAGGCACTCTGTAAGTGTTCGCTGGCACTTGAGTCATGGGTCTTCTGTGTACTACCATGTGCTGGGCCTTGTGGTGCCACCACTCTAGCTCCGGTGGAAGACTCCTGCAGGAGTTTGAAATAGCGGTGGATTTCTCCCGAAATATTACCCGAGGGTGTCCCCCTTGTCACTGCTCTGGTCCTGTACTTTTTAGAGGAGCTCATACCGGTGAAAATGTGTGTATTAGTATTAGCCGGGGCATGAGAGCTAAGGCCAGGAGCTCAGGAGAAAAGCAGCCTCACACAGCCATGTCCAGGCCACGCCCCCTGGATTGCAGTATCTTTAAACTTACCTTACTTTTAGAAAGAATTAGGTCCAACGATGTCTGAATTTTACCAATTTTTACGTTTGGCAATCGGAATTTCATGGAAACAGTATCAATTTGTACCTAAGAATTACAAACATGTAGTTGGGTATATCAAAAATTCTACATACAAGCTGGAACTCCATAAATAAAAATAAGCAGTCGTCCAAATTAGCCGTTCCTATAAAGAGGAAATCATCCAGATAATGTAATAATGTTCTTGCTGGGAAAAAACTATTTAAGCAACAGACAGCATAGATTCATGAAAGACAAAAGTTGTCAGACAAACCTGATTTCTTTTTATGAAGAAGTAAAACCTTGGACAGAGGGGTGGCAATGGACAATGGTATACTTGGACTTTGCAAAAGCATTCGATACAGTTCCACACACACGGCTCATGTGTAAGGTAAAGTTTACAGGATTGGAAATATCAGTTTGTAAATGGATATAAAACTGGTTAAAAGACAGAATTCAGGGAGTAGTGGTTAATGATTCTTACTCTGAATGGTCTAAGGTTATCAGTGGTGTACCCCAAGGTTCAGTGTTGGGACCCTTGCTTTTTAAAATGTTTATAAATGATATCGGGTCTGGGATCAAAGGGAATATTTCTGTCTTTGCAGATGACACCAAGCTATGCAGTGGAATAACGTCCTTACAGGATGTCTCCAATTTACAAGCCGACCTCAATGCTCTGTCTAATTGGGCGATTACAGTGGGGATCGAAAGTTTGGGCACCCCAGGTAAAAATTTGTATTAATGTGCATAACGAAACCAAGGAAAGATGGAAAAATCTCCAAAAGGCATTAAATTACAGATTAGACATTCTTATAATATGTCAAAATTACAGAAAACAAAAAAATAGTGTCTGCAAAAGTTTGGGCACCCTGCAGAATTTATAGCATGCGTTGCCCCGTTTGCAAAGCTGAGACCTGCCAGTGTCATGGATTGTTCTCAATCATCATCTGGGAAGACCAGGTGATGTCAATCTCAAAGGTTTTAAATGCCCAGACTCATCTTACCTTGCCCCAACAATCAGCACCATGGGTTCTTCTAAGCAGTTGTCTAGAAAACTGAAACTGAAAATAGTTGACACTCACAAAGCTAGAGAAGGCTATAAGAAGATAGCAAAGCGTTTTCAGATGTCAATATCCTCTGTTCGGAATGTAATTAAGAAATGGCAGTCATCAGGAACAGTGGAAGTTAAAGCAAGATCTGGAAGACCAAGAAAAATATCAGACAGAAAGGCTCGCAGGATTGTGAGAAAAGCAATTCAAAACCCACGTTTGACGGCACGATCCCTCCAGAAAGATCTGGCAGACACTGGAGTTGTGGTACACTATTGCACTATAAAGAGATACTTGTACAAATATGGTCTTCATGGAAGAGTCATCAAAAGAAAACCTCTTCTACGTCCTCACCACAAAAATCAGCGTTTGAACTTTGCAAATGAACATATAGACAAGCCTGATGTATTTTGGAAACAAGTTCTGTGGACCGATGAGGTTAAAATAGAACTTTTTGGCCGGACTGAGCAAAGGTACGTTTGGAGAAGAAAGGGCACAGAATTTAATGAAAATAACCTCTGTCCAACTGTTAAGCATGTGGGGGGATTAATCATGCTTTTGGGTTGTATTGCAGCCAGTGGCACAGGGAACATTTCACGAGTAGAAGGAAAAATGGATTCAATAAAATTTTGGATGTTAACTTGATGCCATCTGTGAAAAAGCTGAAGTTAAAGAGAAGATGGCTTCTACAAATGGATAATGATACTAAACACACCTCAAAATCCACGGGGGATTACATCAAGAGGTGTAAACTGAAGGTTTTGCCATGGCCTTCACAATCTCCTGACCTCAACATAATTGAAAATCTATGGATAGACCTTAAAAGAGCAGTGCGTGACAGACAGCTCAGAAATCTCAAAAAACTGGAAGACTTTTGTAAGGAAGAATGGGCAAAGATACCTCAAACAAGAATTGAAAGACTCTTGACTGGCTACAAAAAGCGTTTACAAGTTGTGATACTTGCCAAAGGGGGTAGTACAAGATATTAATTTTGCAGGGTGCCCAAACTTTTGCAGACGCCATTTTTTGTTTTCTGTAATTCTGAAAGTGTAAATGATGGAAATAAAATCTAAGGCCCAGATTCTCGTAGATCGGCGCATCTTTATGCCGGCGTAGCGCATCTCAGATGCGTTACGCCGACGCAACTTAGAGAGGCAAGCTCCGTATTCTCTAATCAGAAGCGTTCATTTTTGCGCCAGCGCAGCGTAAATTCGTCGGCGTAAGACGGCATAATTCAAAGTAGGAAGGAAGTGGGCGTGATCCATTTAAATGAACCGTGACCCCATGCAAATGAAGGCCTGAACGAACGGCGCATGCGCCGTCACGTGATCGTATGTCCCGCGCCCCTCTGCGCATGCTCACAACTACGCCTGGCATTAATCCTGCGTTACGCCGGCCCACTGTTTACGCCCAGGGCATAAATACGCCCAGACACGCGCCTGTCGAGTGCAAAAGTACACCTGTTTGTTTTGGTTTGGTGGATTGGTGGCTATACTTTTGCCCTCTGATTGTAGACATGTCTGCCCAGCGTTCTGGGACATGAAAAAAAAAATTCTCTCCAGAGGAGAAAGGCATTATTCTTGCTGACATGGAGAGGTACTATGATCGCCTCCATGGGGCCCGTAGCAAGAACACCAGCAAGGGCAGAAGGGACGAGATCCTTCAGAGGATCACGGACCAGGTCAGTGCCGTGGGCAATGAGGCGAGGAGGCCCAATCATATTGCTAAAAAGATCAATGATCTTCGCCGGAGGGTGAAGGAAAAGATGGCTCTTAGGGCGAGTCATGCCAGGGGCACTGGTGGTGGACCACCCTCTAGGGTCTGTCTGACACCTGAGGAGGAGGTTGTTGCCCGCTGCCTTACCAGGGAGCAAGTGGAGGGTATGCTGGGCTACGACTCAGTTGAGCCGCCCTTGAGGACAGGTAAGTGTGTTTTATCTCCTATCTGGTGTGTAGCATGTGAGGGGGGGGGAAGGGAATATGTGACAAGTGTGTGGCTCCACCAACATGTGAATGTTTTGTGTCATCCACAGATGTCCAGGAGGGAGCTGGGCCATCTGGTGCCCCTGCCTGTCCCACACCATCCCCTGATGATTCTGCCCCTGACCCCCTTGGAAGCCAAGAGGCATTGGTGGAGGGGAGTGGTGGCCAGACCTCAAGTGAGGAGGTGATTCAGGAGGATGCTGAGCATTTGGGGGAGGGGGTGTCCCTATACCTGGAGGAGTTGTCCATCACAGCTGGTCCTTCCCGGCCGTCAAGCCTCCAATCCTTGAGTCCCTCTGGCTCCATCCCCAACCCACCCACTCCCTCAAGTCCCTCCCCCTATGCCAGGCCTGAAGCCTCTCGTGGGCCCAGGAAGGCAACCAGGAAGACCAGGGGGGTTCCGGAATTCCTGCCAGTGACCCTGACCACTGCCCAGGACACGCAGACCCGCCATATGGGTGAGATGGCCCAGGACATGCGGAGAGTGGCCGACAGCCTGGGCGACAGGGGACACATCACGGATGGTCTGCAGGACGTGGTAGCCAATACAACAGCTATCATATCCTGCATATCCAGACCACCACGGCTACCCTTGTGGCAGAGGTGCGGACCCTGAATGAGACCGTCCAGGGCCACACAGTTGCCATTGTTCAGGTGCAGACCGAGACAAACAGCCTTCTGAGGCGTATTGCCGTGGCATTAGAGGGCAGGCCTCCAGCCATGGTGGATGCTCCTCCACCTGATGTCCCCCCCACCGTCAACCAGGCAGTTGCGGAGCCGTGGGCGTGGCAGCAGTCAGGGCAACTAGTTTGGTTTATTTATTATTTTGTTGCTCTGATGAAGAGTTCTTTTTTTTTGTTAATAATGCACACGGTGAGGCGTGCAGATTAGTGTGACTGGTGTGTGAATGTGGGGGGGGGGGTGACACTCCTGCCGGCAAAGGGGTGTCACCCTCGGCCGTGTGAATGTGGTATGAATGTTCAGCAACATAATTGGAGCCTTGACGTGGCGTTGCTGCTCCCAAGTCCCGTGCAGTGTACTTGGGCTAATCCAAAGTGATGAGGATGTGGGGTGTGTGTGCTAGGGACCACAGTGGTGTGCATGCGTGCATTCTCCTTGTGCCATGATGAATGTGTGTGTTTAACGTGTAAAGATACGTTCCACGAGACATCTCCTAACTGCTCTTCCCTCAGCAGACGGGGTATCCTTGGTTAGGGGGGGACTGTCTGGTTCATGGGTCAGGTCATCACGTAGGTCAATCTCCAGGCCCTTTCTCTTGGCAAAGTTGTGCAGAATGCAACATGCCCCGATGATCTGGCACACAAAGTTTGGGGAATACAACAGGGTCCCCCCGGACTTATCCTGGCATCGGAAACGGGACTTCAGGATGCCAAATGTGCGTTCCACCACTCCACGGGTACGTAAGTGTGCAGCATTGTAGTTTTCCTCTCCTGGGGTTTGGGGATTCCGGAATGGAGTCATGAGATGGGGTCCAAGTGCATATGCAGAGTCACCTGGAAGGGAAAAGACAGAAGGATGTTAGTCATGCATGTGCCCCTCGTGATGTCTGCATCATGGGATCAGACAGTCATGCCTGGCTCCCATGTCACTCACCAACCAGCCAGCTGTCCCCATACACGTTCTCTTCAAATTCTGTTGGGATGGTGCTTTGACAGTATATGTAGCTGTCGTGGCTGGACCCTGGGTGTTTGGCACGGACGTGCCATATGAGGCCTTGGGCATCGACTATCACCTGTACGTTGATAGAATGCCAATGCTTCCGATTGCGGTATATGTGCTCTGTGTCACGGGGGGCTGTAGTGCCACATGTGTTGAAAGATAAAGTGACGAGCGCAATAAAGTGACTGTGTATCCAATGTGTTAATCAGTGAATGAGACTGATAATAAACTAAAAATGAAACATAGTGCTAAAAAAGCATCAATAATGAATGAATGATTTGGCCAGCATGTGGCCAGTGAAAATACATGCACAGAACAACTGCAAAATGTCAGCAGACAAAATGAAATGAAAACTAAATTCGTCCTGAGAAAATAGGCTAATATGCCTTAAAAGTATCATGTGCAAAAATACAATGTGATGAAAGTTCCATAAAGCTCTCCAAAGGTGGTGATGTAGTGTTTTCAAGGATCTTCTAATGTGGATCTTCAAAATAATGTGTGCTCACAAAGCGCTTACCTTCCCAAAGAAGTAATCAAGCCTTGATTATATGGATGTCCATCAGGAGTGCTGTTGGATCTGCAACTGGCTATGGATGTCCAAGGCGTCCTGTGTGATCCTGTGTTTGTAAGCTCCAGACTTCTAGTGGGCAACGATGGTGCTCAGCATGGGGAAATAAAAGAGATAGCTTCCCATAGTGCAGTAAACAAGGGCTGGTTTATTTGTAAAAAATGCTACAGTTGCATTATCAAAGATAAGGTAAAAACGAAACTAGGAAAAAACAGCTGATCACAGCTTCCTTATTGTGTTGCTTAAGTCAGTCCGTCCCTTACATGTTACGCCACGTCACGTGGCTTCATCAGAGATCCACATTAGAAGATCCTTGAAAACACTACATCACCACCTTTGGAGAGCTTTATGGAACTTTCATCACATTGTATTTTTGCACATGATACTTTTAAGGCATATTAGCCTATTTTCTCAGGACGAATTTAGTTTTCATTTCATTTTGTCTGCTGACATTTTGCAGTTGTTCTGTGCATGTATTTTCACTGGCCACATGCTGGCCAAATCATTCATTCATTATTGATGCTTTTTTAGCACTATGTTTCATTTTTAGTTTATTATCAGTCTCATTCACTGATTAACACATTGGATACACAGTCACTTTATTGCGCTCGTCACTTTATCTTTCATCACTTTACTGTATTTTTATTTATATTTATACACCATCAGATTGAGCAGCATTTTCACCCCAGTCCATTACACTTTTTAATTTCTCATCTCAAGGTTTACTAGGTAGGCGCGAGAGCACCCCCACATTACCAGTGCCACATGTGTGCAATGAATGGCCCCCACGGTGCGTGGGAATCCTGCAATTCTGACAAAATCCACCCTTGCCTTATTCCGCAGATGCTCCTGGGTGGGTCTGATGATGTGGTGGGACATGCGTCTGAGGATTGTGGGGAGAACCTGGTGCACACATCTGCTCATGCTGGTTTGTGACATCCCAGCCACAACTCCACTTGTACGCTGAAAAGATCCACTGGCGAGGTAATGCAGTGTTGCCAGGACCTTGACCAGTGGCTGCACTGCATGTGAGCGGTGTGTCTGGCTGGTGATGTCATCATGCAGGGTTGTGGCTATTTCCTGGATGGCATCAGTGTTGAATCTGAAGATGCGATACACCTCAGAATCCCCCATGCCAAAGATGTTTATGCGCGTGCGGTATATCCTCTCCCGTGCCCCCCTCCTCCTACGCGCCTGGGCACACACTAGTAGTGCTATGACCATGCCTGCCCCTGGCATATTGGCATACAGAAGTCTTGTCCTGCAAGGGTGGTTGCTCAGCTCGTCCGTAACGGTGCTGCTGAAGCTGCTCTCCAGCTGACCTGCACACGTCTGGTGCAAAGTTGCCCCTGCTTTATGAGGGGCAAGTTTAGGCCGGACGTACAGCTTACGCACACCGCGCGTAGCCTGCGTCGGGCGGTCGTACGTTTGGGAATCGGCGCATCTCCCTCATTTGCACATTTGAATAGGAAATCAATGGCAGCGCAAGATGCTCCCGGCGTAAATATGCGCCTATGCTACGTCGGTGTAGAAAAGTTACGCCGATCGGAAGAAGCCTATTTTCAGGCGTATCTGCTTCTGTGAGTATGGCGCATAGATACGACGGCGCATATTTACACTTACGCCGCGCATCTCGAAATACGCCAGCGTACCTTCTTTGAGAATCTGGGCCTAACTTTTTTTGACATATTATAAGAATGTCTAATCTATAATTTGATGCATTTTGGAGATTTTTCCATCTTTCCTTGGCTTCGTTATGCACATTAATACAAATTTTTACCTGGGGTGCCCAAACTTTCGATCCCCACTGTATGTGGCAGATGAGGTTTAATGTTGATAAATGTAAAGTTATGCACTTTGGGGGCTAAGAATATGCACGCCTCATACATACTAGAGGGGAGGACAACTGGGGAGATCCATAGTAGAGAAGGATCTGGGGGTTTTGGTAGATCATAAGCTCAATAATGGCATGCAATGCCAAGCTGCAGTTTTCATAGCGAGTCCTTTCTTGTATTAAGAGGGGTATGGACTCCAGAGAGAGAGAGATATAATTTTGCCCCTGTTCAAATCATTAGTAAGACCTCATCTGGAATATGCAGTACAGTTTTGTGTACCAGTTCTCAAAAAGGATATTGGGGAACTGGAGAAAGTGCAGAGAAGGGCAACCAAACTGATAAGAGGCATGGAGGAGCTCAGCTATGAGGAAAGATTAGAGGAACTGAATTTATTCACTCGTGAGAAGAGGAGAATAAGGGGGGATATGATCAACATGTACAAATATATAAGGGGTCCAAATGGTGAACTTGGTGTTGAGTTATTCACTTTACGGTCAACACAAAAGACAAGGGGGCACTCTTTACGTCTAGAGGAAAAAAATATTTCATCTGCAAATATGTAAAGGTTTCTTCACAGTAGGAGCTGTGAAAATGTGAAACAGACTCCCTCTAGAGGTGGTTCTGGTCAGCTCAGTAGATTGCTTTAAGAAAGGCCTGGATACTTTCCTAAATGTACATAATATTTACTAACATTTATAGGTAAAGTTGATCCAGGGAAAATTTGATTCTCGGGGGATCAGGAAAGAATTTTTTCCCCTGCTGTAGCAAATTGGATCATGCTCTGCTGTTTTTTTTGTTGCCTTCCTCTGGATTAACTGTGGGTATAGAATTGGGTATATGGGATTGTACGATATTTTTTTTTATTTTTATTTGATTTATGGTTGAACTGGATGGACGTGTGTCTTTTTTCAACCTGACTAACTATGTAACTATGTAACTAACTACTATGTAATGTATTTGATCAAGTTTGGCAGCTTACTACCCACTGCATTTCAAAGTAGTGGCAAGAGAGTGAACATCCCATTGGTAAACACTTATCAAAGTAATTACCTTGAAAGTGAACACCCAATAAACTAAATGCAGATGAGTTGATAGGTAATAGTCGAAAAGCAGACTTTGTCTGCCTGCGCAAGCAAAGCCAAAGTACCCACTTGCCTGAAGAAGAATATTGTACTGGACACAAGTCCAGATTAATTTTATCATTCAAAGAAAGACCAGTGAAGTAAGATAGATGGTGTATTAATCTAAATGTATTTGGCTCGTTTTTTGGAAGAATGCCCAGCAACAAAACACGAAAATTATTAAAAGGAGGAGCATGAAACGGACCAGTAATCCTTCCTCCTTGTACTTATTTTAATATTTTTTTCCAAACTATTTTAGTATGTAAATGGAAGGCAGATTGTCAAATACATGACAACCAATACCCGAGAAAGAAGGCCGCTTGAAACCATGTAAAAAAACATCATGCAAGATGACTGCTTTCTGATGCTCTCGATACCGCTGAAGCCATGGCAACATATTTATTAGGATCACTGGTGTGCATTACCAGAAGATCATTTTTTAAAACAGCGAGACGCTGGGTGTGTTCCTGCGCAGTAATTACACTCATGTTTGTACTTACATGATTTAAATGTAAGTTAAAATGAAAACACACTCCATGTCGATATATACCAGTATTAGAAGTTGTTTGTTTGAGAAAAATGTTTTTGTGGCAACAATAGGTGGAGCCATAATCCCAAGTCTTTTGTACCCCATTTCATAGACTTATGTATGGACAATTTTTGATGAAATTACTCATTGTAATAGAACCAGGAAAATCCAAGAAAATTCTCATAGGCTTCAAGGATTATTTCAACATGTTGAAATAAGACACAGCATAAATCAGGACATTTTTCACCTAAAACACTAGCATAAATGCAAAATGCTTGCAATCAGTTGTTAAAAGAACATTTGCCTTCATCATTTTCGTCTCCCTCTTTCTTATCAATTCTATTATCTTTAGTGGAATTCTGGAACTAGTGTGAAATTCACAACAGTAGGAAAATCATTAACTATAGTTGCTGTGGAAACTGAAGTTGTCATGGGGAATCTCGGTTCAGATAGAGGATTAAGCCACAATGCCTGAATCTAACTGGGATTGATTAACTGTATTAAATGAAGATGTAAATTTAGACATAAAATTTGAAAATGAACAAAAACTCTGATTTTTTTTTAACTCACCAGCTGCAGATTCAACAACTGGAATGGAAGGGTTAACCGCCCCTGGCAATTTGTGGCGATGTGCCCATTTCATCATTTCTGTTTCCAGTACCTGTAACCATAGCAACCGATTTTGCTGGCATAAATGGACATGCCAAAGCTATTGGTTGCAGATCTGATGATGTTCCAGCTGTAGAAGGGTTAATATTGAAATTAATTTCAATTAAATGACTATTCTGTGAATAGTCATTACCTCTATTTTGTTCATGACACTTTTTCCTTTTCCTGCAGCCACTTGACCCATCAGGAATTTTAACCTACGTCGTTGCTTATGAGGATCCGCCATATCTTCCAGAGTCAAAGGCTGGACATCAGCCGACACAGAAGGCAGGCCCAAAGCTAATTCCTCCATAGGCAGGTCTTGCACCGGAGGAAGCTGCGTAGTACATGACCCAGAAACCCGTGCAGCAGAGGAGGAGAGGTGCAGTGAAGCCGGCCTGATCCAGGCTGATGATGACCTGCCTCCTAGCATCTCCAAGCATATCATTTGTGAGGAGGGCAATTGAGGCAGCTGTCCCCACACAGCTGATGTCACCATCAGGGATAGGCACTGCCGCATTCTTTCCTCTATAGCCACAGCTGCGGCCCGCTCCATCATCATACGTAGTAAGGACTCCATCACAGGCAACGTAGATGTGCTGCTTTCTGTATCTTCTCATTGTCTGCCCCCCTAAAGAAGCATCCTCTCTCTCTTTTTATAGGTAGCATCTCATGCCAGAGGACAGTTTTGGGACAACTGTCAACTCATCCACCAATCACTGTTAAGTATTTTTCAAATGTATTTATTTTATTATTATTATTACTATTATTATTATTTTTATTTATTTTTTAAATAATAACTGACCATCTCTAGAAATGTCTTTGTCTGCCATGATCCCATAGGTGGTGGGGTGGGGACATTTTATGACCCACCCAACACCTTTAGGGAGGGAGAGTGAGAGGTTTGTGTGGCCGTGGTCAGCTGTGGGAGGAGTAGAGAAGTGATGTGCAGAAAGTGGGCAGAGCTTCATGTCACAGAGAAGACATAGAAAAGAAAACTGCTGAATAGAAATATGCAGATCTGTCTGCAGATGGATAATTGTCCATGGAGCAGGTCTAAGGTGTATGTTAGATGTGATGAATGTATATGCTGAGTGTTTAGGAGTTTGTGGTGGAATGTGTTGCATGTATCAAATTTGTTTTTAGAGCCTAATACACTTGCTTTACCCAAGCCATCTGACAGCCCTAAAAAAAAATGAAAAAAGCACATATACAGTAAAATCTTAAGTAGAAAATGAGAGAGAGAGGCAAGAAACCAAGGCAATATCCATTAGGGGTACTTCAACATTTCTGCAGCTCTCCCTCATATATGGTAATGATTAAAAAACATAAAATGCATTCACATGGCAGAGCGTACAACCATCTCACCTGTGGCCCAGTATATTTTCCCAAAGTTCACTTCAGAAGGTCCCTTCAGCTGTGGCCATCGATAAGTAGGGTGCCCACGTGTCCCGGATTGCCCGGGACTGTCCCGCAATTGATATGTCTGTCCCGCGCACCTTCATTCCGGGACAATACAGTGTTCCGGAATGAAATAGATGACACAACCACCACCCCCTACTAACTAGTAACTACATTTCTGAAACTGGTTGCTAGTGCCGGCGCTGCCTGGCGTCTTGCAACCAGTGACAATTTACTCTCAGACAGTGAGACCGGGAGTGAGGCCTGTGCCTAGTGCAGCGCTGCTGTCCCCACCCACCTCGGCACCTCCTCCTTCTCCGGCACCAAGTGGCAAGCAGCAGGGACTGGTGTGATCTTCACTCTCCAGATAGTGATGCCAATCCTTACCTTCAATGCACGTGTCTCATGCAGAGGGAGTGACAGCAGCACTGCATCTGGTGGCAAGTGGCACATTCACCTGACAAATAACCCGCCACCAAATTCCCCATCAACCCTGAGACTACATTCCCCCCCCACCATCATCTTTTTATGGGTAAGGTGAGAGAGGGTGTGTGTCCCTGAATGTCAGTTTGGAAATGTGGTCACCCTAGCGATAAGCTGTCTATGGCTGGATGGTCTTTCTAAAAATAAAAATAAACTTTGGGGGACAACTTCGGGCCATAGATGAGCGGGATATACACTTTCTCTTGTGAGTGAATGTTACCTTTTGTTTTTCCTTCATTAAATTATTACTACAATTCGGGTGTGTTCTCTGTCCTTTAGACAATGCTAACACCTCAGCAAAGTTGCTGAACCAACAAAAGAAAACCCAGTCTAGATTTAAAGTGACAAATCAAAAAATTTTTTTTCTAGTTTTGCAGTGGGAAAGGATCAGAAGATTAGATTGTCCTGCTATCCAATGATGGGGTATTCAGAAAGTGGTCTGTGATGACCTAGCTGCATTGTGACTTTTCTTGAAGGTTGCTAATGCTGAATGTTGTCCATCAAGTTATTCAGTAACAGGACTGACAGCTCATGACAACCAGTAGTGACTACATTGCTGGGTGAGCTTAGCCCGCAGCACACTTTTCCTTCTCTTAGATGGCCAGTGGACCGGATGTTGCTTCCATCAAGCAAAGAGCCCTAATGTAGCCTACTCCTACTACAGTAATAAAAGCTGTTTGTAGTTTAATCACTTCAGCCCGAGGGGCATACCTTTATGTTGCTGGACTTTCAGTGGTTATATCAGGATCATCCCAGTATTGTTTTTTAGAGCTGACAGTTGACTTTCTTGTAAAAGCAATCCTAGTGGCTATATAGGATCTTTAAAAAAGTCATGTGACCAGTGATGTAACACGTAGGAGGAGCCGGTGACATCACTTCCGGTAATGACCGAGACTGGAAGTAGGGATTTTATCAATACTGCTTGCTTTTAACCATTTCTTCTGTTAATTACTACACTATGGAGTTCTTATTTGTCTTGTATGGCCTGTGAATGGAGACGAGGAGGAGATCTAATACAGCATAGCGGATATTTATCCTTGATTACTGAGCCATAGACCACATCCCTGGGTTTATGCTATAAGGAGAGGAGAGTGTAATGTGATTGTCCATAAAGGATCCATACATTAAAGCCTCGTCAGACCAGCTGTGGATTTCGATGCAGGAGAGGAGAGTGGAATGTGAATTTCCGTTAAGGATATTAATACCAAAGCATCATTAGATCTTTTGTGGTCGAGCTGCTAGGGCACACTCCTGATGGATACCTGGATGGTGGGAGCAACTGTGTTCACAACTATCAATAACTGTTTTTTTTTAACACTTGATCTTCACATCTCATCACTTTTTGATGTACATGCACTTTATTATTTGGGACTTATCTTAATTTTTTTTATGAATATCTGCTTTTGATTTGAGTACTTTATCACTGTTTCATATACTGTATTACAGCATATTATCGCATATATTGTCAGTTAATTTTTTTTTATAAATATGGGGTAGTCATTCTTATACATTTGTCTATTTTTGCTACTTGGCTTCTTGAATCAGTGCACTATATCACGGTTTCACATATTATCGCATAATATTGCATACCACTGCATTTTTTTTTAAATCAGGGATTGTCATTCATGCATATTTGTCAATTTTTTTTTCTGCATATCTTCTTGTATTAACGCATTTTAACATGGTTTCACTTAATATCCAATATTATCGCATATTACTGCATTTTTTTATTTTTATAATAGAGATAATCATTCATGCATATTTGTTTACTTTTGCAGCATAGCTTCTTGAACTAGGGCACTTTATCATTGCTTCACAACATTATTGCATATTACTGCAATTTTTATTATCATTATTTGAGGTCACTTGCTAATGGGTGCAGCTTTTTCATTTGTATATTTAGGGTGATATACTATTCGTTGGTATTTATTTTGTATATCAATTTTGGTTGGTTGTGAGATCCATAGCAGCTATTAGGGATGAGCCGAACATACCCGGGTTCGGTTCGCATCAGAACGTTCGAACAGACCGCGGGTTCGCGCGAACATTTAGAACCCCATTGAAGTCTATGGGACTCGAACGTTCGAATTCAAAAACGATCATTTTAAAGACCAATATTCAATTTAATGTTGGTAAACGTCTTTCAGAACCCGGGTCTTGCCCCAGGGAACATGTATCAATCGAAAAAAATATTTTAAAAACGGCCGTTTTTCCGGAGCAGCGATTTTAATGATGTTTAAAGTGAAAAAAAAAAAATTAAATATTCCTTCAAATATCACACCTGCTGTGTGTCTCTAGTAGTGGCACGTGTTTAGAAATGTCCCTGCACAACATTAAATTATTATAAGAACAAAGTAATTTAATACTGCTTGCGCACGTGCTGTGTGGGAACAATATCTCGATTATTTTAGGGGTGGTGGGGGGGTGGCATTATCTTTTTGGGAAAGCAAAATTGTAGAAAAAAGGGCACCCCTCAAACATACTGTAATTGTAGCGCAACAAAGAGCCACGTGCAAAGTATTGCATCAAAAATTGTTATTAGGCGCCCCTGTTACACAGGGGCATAAAAATGTGTCCGTAGGCGCAACATAACACTGCAACCCCTCCCAATATCTGCAATTGGAGCGCAACAAGGAGCCACGTGCAAAGTATTGCATCAAAAATTGTTATTAGGCGCCCCTGTTACACAGGGGCATAAAAATGTGTCCGTAGGCGCAACATAACACTGCAACCCCTCCCAATATCTGCAATTGGAGCGCAACAAGGAGCCACGTGCAAAGTATTGCATCAAAAATTGTTATTAGGCGCCCCTGTTACACAGGGGCATAAAAATGTGTCCGTAGGCGCAACATAACACTGCAACCCCTCCCAATATCTGTAATTGGAGCGCAACAAGGAGCCACGTGCAAAGTATTGCATCAAAAATTGTTATTAGGCGCCCCTGTTACACAGGGGCAGAAAAATTATGCCTTAGGCCACGTGCAAAGTATTGCATCAGAAATTGTTATTAGACGCCCCTGTTACACAGGGGCACAAAAATTGTGCCTTAGGCCACATGCAAAGTATTGCATCAAAAATTGTTATTAGGCGCCCCTGTTGAACAGGGGCAGAAAAATTAGGCCTTAGGCACTGGTGGCGGAGCACAGAAAAACAACATTTCTTACTAGCTAACAGCATGAAAAGTGAGGAGGAGAAGGATATTCCATCAGCAGCACAACAGGACAGTCACTCAGCATCAGCAGTCTCAAAGGGATCTGATATTTCAACACAAAATTCTTATTCAGTAACATCAGCATCAGGTGCTTGGTAGCCGGTGTTGATCCAAGCCCGATTCATTTTGATGAAGGTCAGTCGATCAACAGAGTCGGTGGAGAGGCGTACCCTGTGATCGGTCACAAAGCCTCCAGCAGCACTGAATGTGCGTTCTGAAAGAACACTGGATGCAGGGCAAGCCAGTAGCTCAATTGCGTACTGTGCAAGCTCTGGCCAGTGATCCATCCTCAAGACCCAGTAAGCCAGAGGATTTTTCGTGGGGAAGGTGTCCAAGTCGGATCTTGCCGCTAGGTATTCCCGGACCATGTAAACCAGACATTGGCGATGGTTGCTGGAACCGGTCAACCTTGGGGCTGCGGACTAAAAAATTGTCTGAACGCATCGGTCAGACGGCCACCTTCTCCACCGCTCCTTCTCTGACTCACAGAAGCCTCAGCAAGACGTTGTCCAGGGCCAGGTTTTGGTAATCCCCCCCGGTTCTGGGAACGCATTGCACAGACCTTTCTGCAAGGCCTCCCGCAGTAGTTTCATCTTCTGCTCCCTCTGCGATGGCAACATAAGATCCGTTACCTTACTCTTGTAACGTGGATCAAGGAGAGTTGCCAGCCAGTAATGATCCCTCTCCTTGATAGCACGTACACAAGGATCCTTACGCAGGCTTTGCAGGATCAGGGAGGCCATGCAGCGTAGGTTTGCAGAGGCATTCGGGGCACAGTCCTCTGGGTCACTGAGGACGACAGGATCCTCAGCCACCTCATCCCAGCCACGTAAAAGTCCACGTGTTCCTTGGGACTGTAAATGATCCCTTGAAGACTGCTACTGTTGATGCTGAGTGCTAGGCTCCACCTCCATGCTGCTGATACAATCCTCCTCCTCCTCCTCATCCTCCTCTTCCTGTGTTCCAGGTGGGCAAGCAGGAACAGTGTCTGGATAAAGGGGGCCTTGAGAGGTAAGGAAGTCCTCTTCCTCCCTCTGTTCTGCCTCAAGGGCCCTGTCCATTATTCTACGTAGGGTGTGCTCCAACATGTGAATAAGCGGGACAGTCTCACTGATGCATGCACTGTCACTGCTCACCATCCTCGTGGCCTCCTCAAATGGTGACAGGACAGTGCATGCATCCCTGATCAAGGCCCACTGGCATGGTGAAAAAAAACCAAGCTCCCCTGAGCCAGTTCTGCTGCCATATTGGCACAGGTACTCATTGATGGCCCTCTGCTGCGTGTGCAGCCGCTGCAGCATGGCCAACGTAGAGTTCCATCTGGTGGGCATGTCACAGATTAGGCGGTTCTTGGGCAGGTTGTATTCCCTCTGGAGGTCTGTCAGCCGAGCAGTGGCATTATATGACCTCCGGAAATGCACACAGACTTTCCTGGCCTGCCTCAGGACATCCTGTAAGCCAGGGTACCTGCCCAAGAACCGCTGCACCACCAAATTGAGAACATGCGCAAAACAGGGCACATGGGTGAGTTTTCCACGTCGCAGGGCAGAGAGGAGGTTGGTGCCATTATCGCTGACCACCATTCCAGGCTTCAGCTGGCGTGGCGTCAACCACCTCTGAGCCTGCCCCTGCAGAGCTGAAAGAACCTCTTCCCCAGTGTGGCTCCTGTCTCCCAAGCACACCAGCTCTAGCACCGCATGGCATCTCTTGGCCTGCATTCCTGCGTAGCCCGTCGTACGCCTACGGAGCACGGCTGGTTCTGAGCCATCACCACAGGAAGAGGCCACAGAGGAAGAAGAGGAGGGGGTGGAGGAGAGAGGTGTGTCACAAGCAGTAGTAGTGTTTTGGAGGCATGGTGGCGGAACAACCTCCAAAACTACTGTACCTTGCCCTGCTGTCACGTACCTGGTACAGAGCAGAGCCTGGCGTGCAGGGAATGGCAACTCTTGCTCCTCTGACTCCGGAACCCCTGGTAGAGCAGACAGGGAGCGCTAGAGTTCAGAGTCGCACAAGCGCCAGGAAGGTGCCGTGCAGGTCTGCGGTGGTCTCCTGAAGACTCCACAGATGCTGTGCAGGAACTGCAGAGATGCTGGAGGTAAGACAGCAGACAACAGGAGCTTGGTGCAGATGGCTGGAACAGGCAGCAGGTGGGAGGTGTGCTGTAGTACAGATGCTGGCGGAGTCAGGCAGGCCGGGTCAAACACAGGCGGGCGGATCAGGTACAGGGGGAAGCCAAAGCAGAGTCGTAGTTCAAGCCGGATCAGTAACAGGCGGGCAGCAGACCGTTTGGAAGGAGGAGGCAGAAGCGAAGTCAGACAAGCCAAGGGTCAGGGCAGGCGGAGAACAGCAGGGTCAATGGTAAGCCAAGGTCACAGGAAACAGGAGCCAATCAGGTAACAGGTATCAGGTAGGGTAAACAGGAACGCTGTTGACTGAGCAGCAGGGGGCTATGGGGAGAGCCCCATTAAATAGCCTAAGTGGCGCCAAAATGGCGTCAGCACGTGCCCGCGCGCGCCGCTATTGCGCGTGCCCGCGCGCGCCGCTATTGCGCGTGCCCGCGCGCGCCGCTATTGCGCGCACCCGTGCGCGCCGACGTGCCGCGAACGCGCGCTCCCGTGCGTGCTAATGCGCTATTGCCGCTATTGCGCGATTAGCGCCACCTAGTGGTCTACCAAGTCCATGACACCTGCGTCCTTCCCAGCTGCCAGCAGAGTCACCCAATGGGCCGTAAAAGACAAGTAACGTCCCTGTCCATGCCTGCTGGACCATGAGTCAGCGGTAAGATGCACCTTACCACTGACCGCCCTGTCCAGCGAGGCATGGACATTGCCTTCCACATGCCGGTAGAGAGCTGGAATCGCCTTCCGTGAGAAAAAGTGGCGTTTGGGTACTTGCCACTGAGGTACTGCACATTCCACAAACTCACGGAAGGGGGCAGAATCTACCAACTGAAAAGGTAGCAGTTGAAGTGCTAGCAATTTTGCTAAGCTAGCATTCAACCGCTGGGCATGTGGATGGCTGGGAGCGTACTTCTTTCGGCGCTGCAGCAGCTGGGGCAGGGAAATTTGTCTGGTAATATCAGTAGATTGCCCGCATGTACTACCATAACTACATTGTGGCACACCTATTTCTACACCTTCGGTGCAGGCTGCAGAGAGGACTGGGGGTCTAGTGGGGTTGGAGGTCACAGAAGGGCAAGGGGAGGACCGCTTTGGTCTTTGGTGTGGGTCTTTCTGGTATGCCTGCCAACGAGCTGCATGGCAGGTCGACATATGTCTGGACAAGCATGTGGTGCCCAAGCGGGTGATGTTTTGGTCACGCGAGATACGCTTGAGACATATGTTGCAAACAGCAAAGGTACGATCTGATGGACAGGTTTCAAAAAAGGCCCACACCAAAGAACTTTTGCTGTACCGTTGAGACACAGCAGCGCCACGTAATGCAGTTGGTGTGCTGCCCTTAAGCTGACCCCTGGAGGGCATCCTGCCTCTTTGGAGATGTGCCTGTGCCTCATCCTCCTCTTCCTCCTCCTCCTCTCTCCTATCAGGCACCCAGGTAAAGTCAATGACCTCATCATCCCCTCCCTCCTCATCATCACTGGCGACAACCTGGCAGTATGCTCCAGCTGGGGGAACATCACTCCCAGATTGTTGTCCCTCTCGGCCACCCCCTCTCCCTGGGCTCACATCAATGCCTTCCTCTATCAGTGTTCCGTCATCGGAGTCTTCAAAACGCTGCGCATCTTCAGCTAGCATGTACCCAACACTGTGTTGAAACAGTTCGGGGGACTCCTCAGGAGGACACGGTGGGACTAGGGAAGGATTGTGTGATGCCATTGTGCAGAGGGTAGAGGACGCCTTGGCAGCTGCTTTGCCAGACAAACTATGATCAGTCTGTGTGAGAGAGGATGAGGAGGATGAGGACGGCTTGGTCATCCACTCAACTAATTTCTCAGCATGTTGAGGCTCAACACGGCCAGCTCCCGAAAAGAAGGATGAGCGGCCACGGCCACGTGCTGAAGAGGATGCACCACATCCATCACCAGCGTTACCTCTAGATGCAGAGCCTGCTTGCCCTTGTGACTCTCTGCCTCTCTTTGTCCTTCCAGCCATAGTTATGCGTTCAGGTGTTATGTAACAAAATAGTCGCAGTCACACCAACTGCGTTCAGATGGTATTAAATAGCAACCACACAGTAAGAGTGACTTGGCTCAAGTGTTATGTAACAAAATAGTCGCAGTCACACCAACTGCGTTCAGATGGTATTAAATAGCAACCACACAGTAAGAGCGACTTGGCTCAAGTGTTATGTAACAAAATAGTCGCAGTCACACCAACTGCGTTCAGATGGTATTAAATAGCAACCACACAGTAAGAGCGACTTGGCTCAAGTGTTATGTAACAAAATAGTCGCAGTCACACCAACTGCGTTCAGATGGTATTAAATAGCAACCACACAGTAAGAGCGACTTGGCTCAAGTGTTGTGTAACAAAATAGTCGCAGTCACACCAACTGCGTTCAGATGGTATTAAATAGCAACCACACAGTAAGAGCGACTTGGCTCAAGTGTTATGTAACAAAATAGTCGCAGTCACACCAACTGCGTTCAGATGGTATTAAATAGCAACCACACAGTAAGAGCGACTTGGCTCAAGTGTTATGTAACAAAATAGTCGCAGTCACACCAACTGCGTTCAGATGGTATTAAATAGCAACCACACAGTAAGAGCGACTGCGGTCAAATGCGATTTAACAGCACACACGCAGTGACACCGACTGCGTTTAGTTGCTATTAAACAGCACACACGCAGTAATAGCGACTGCGGTCAAATGCGATTTAACAGCACACAAGCAGTGACACCGACTGCGTTTAGTTGCTATTAAACAGCACACACGCAGTAATAGCGACTGTGGTCAAATGCGATTTAACAGCACACACGCAGTGACACCAAATGCGTTTAGTTGCTATTAAACAGCACACACGCAGTAAGAATGTCTGCGCTTCTGTGCAATTCAATAGCCCAGTTGCATTAACCGCGACTGCGCTTCTGTGCAAATAAATTGCACACGTGCAGTAACAGGTAATGCGTCTGTGTGTGCAATTAAACTAGCACACGTTCAATATCTCAGAATAATATTTTCAAGCTAATCCCCAATGCAGGCAATACAACACGTTAGAGCACTGCATGTAGAACAATCTCCTGCCTGACAGATACTAATAGATCAACTAGATGAGCTATACAGTTTATAAATATATTGACAACGCCTAAGGATGTGAATATATTCTCTACAAACTGTAGTTTTAATTATACTGACTACACTTCCTACTCTATCTATCTATCTGGTAGAAAAGACACGTCTCTATCTCTCTATCTCTCTCTCTCTGTCTGACTGATCTGCTCTCTGTAACAAGCTGGAACACACTACACAAGGCAGCCGTGCAGGCTGCCTTTTATAGTGTGGGGCGTGTACTAATCCCCCTCAGCCATAATTGGCCAAAGCCACCCTGGCTTTGGCCAATTATGGCTCTTCGTTTTTTGAGCGCTGTGATTGGCCAAGCATGCGGGACATACAGCATGCTTGGCCAATCATCAGCGCTCAACGCCGCAGTGAATTATGGGACGTTTTGCGTCATTCGAATTTGGCGCGAACGACCCGTTTCGTTCGAGTTTCGACGAACGATCGAACGACCGATGTTCGATTCGAACATACGTTCGAATTGAACGCGGAGCTCATCCCTAGCAGCTATAAGTACTTTAAACAAAACAAAAAAACATATATAATGTTGGGGGTTCTAAGTATTTTTCTAGCAAAAAATAGTGTTTTCTTTTTTTAAATGTGGCTGTCCCCTCTACAGAACTTAGATCAGTGCAGCATACCTGGATGGACAGCTGTGGCCTATGCTAGGCTAGGTGGTATTCCTATTCTTCAGTGAACTAGTGGGTTGTGCTTTATTGTGCATGTGCAACTTTTTCCTGTAGGTCCTAACCATGAAGTTCTCTTATTGGAAGCCTTGAAGGAGAAGGCTTCTCAATTGAGACATATAGAGACATTACACAGTACCACATTACTTGCAGGATCATTTAGCAGCTGGAGCTCCCCTCCAGTCTAGGGTAGTCCATTGCTGTATGAGCAAGTCACGTTCTGATCCCAGGTCTGTAGTATGAGCTATTACCTGCACAAGGAAGGTAAAAAGGGGCAGTTAAGGTTAACGCTTTTATCAATATAGGTATTCTTTAAAGTGGATGTAAACCCACTCTCATCCTTTCTAAACTACTGCCATAGTGCTGATCTATAAAGATATACATGCCTCCTGCATGTATCCTTACCTGTCAAATGTTTCCCCTCTGTCTGTTATAAGAACTGAAAAACTGCAGATTCTGTGGGTGGATCTGTTGTCTGGAGCTCTGTGGGTGGAGTTGTGATGTCAGTAGACTCCCTGCCCACCTCTACACTCCCCTTGTCAACATGCATTTTTTCCTATGTATTCCTTACACTAAATTCTGCTATGATTACTAACATCCAGTCAAAATCCAGAAAAGTAACCACATACCTTTAGAAAAGGAGTGGGGGTGGGAATTAAAAAATAATGCATGAAATCTGTAAATAACCTGTCACTCACAGCAAGGGGGCGGAACGGACTAAGGTTTTTCTCTGTAAATCTGTTTTATTTCACTTAAAAAAGAAAAGAGGATTGCTCAGAGCTGGATTAACTCTGTGTGGCAAGACTGGGCACAGATGATAGGAAATCTTATACTGTACATTGTGACAAAAAATCAGGTTTACACCCACTTTAGGTTTTCCTTCAATGTGAATACTGTTCAGCAGCTAAAATGTAAAAAATATTGTGTCACTGTTTTTGCAGCTTTGGCTTTAAAAAACACAATCAAAATGAAAAAAAACAAAAAACTTTAATGATTCTGCAAATGAAGCAACATTTTAGTTCTGTGAAAACAGATAAATCACAGATGAGTAATTTGTGTGTGTATATAATATATATATATATATATATATATATTACACTAGTTATTTTTTAATATTACCTGCTCATACTGAGAAAAAAAATTGTCTTTTTTTGTATTTTTTGTATTTTTGCTTTAAAACAAATACTGTATTTATCAGGCTATAACGCACCCCGGCGTATAGCGCCCCCCCCCCCCCCCCCCGAATTTGAAGGAAGATTCCTGCAAAAAAAAAATACTTACAGTTTGGATGCCCCTCGTCGGTGTCTTGCCCGTCGTCCATCGCGTCCTGACCGTCGTCCAGTGCGTCCATCGGCGGCCTCGTCCGGTCCGGCGTCCTTCTGCGGCCATCCCTGCTCGATCCCCGCTTCCCGCGCTCTGTTCGAACCACTGCGCCGACATATACCGAGCGGAGTACACTCATGTATAGTCGGGCGGGCTAGGCTTCTCTCGCATAAACGACGTACAGGACGCACACGGCGTGACTGCGAGAGGAGCCGAGCCTGCCCAACTATACCTGAGTGTACTGCGCTCGGTATATGTCGGCGCAGTGGTTCGAACAAAGCGCGATATATCGCGCACCCACGATTTTGCCCTGTTTTTCAGGGCAAAAAAGTGCGCGGTATACGCCGATAAATACGGTAATTAAATACTTCTTGCAAAACTATACCACCATTCAAACCCATTATTTGTCCCCCCCACAAAAATAAAGGCATTATTTCAATATCATAAGTAATGACGTATAGGCTGGTATCTGAGATGTTGTTAAGTTTAATTTGCTAATTCACAAGAAGATCTCTTCCAACCTGAATGAAGAGTCCTTGCTTGGAAATGGTATAAGGCAGGTAATCTTTTGGCAACTAAATACTGTAGCTCCTTGAAATCCATTGTATACAATATGAGCTTCTGGAGGAATGAGGTTTCTGTACCTATACCATTATGAGTGTAAAAATGGCACTTAGGACCCTTTGACACAGACATTCCATCAGTTAATTTTTCACGTATAATGACAGATGAAAAACGGACAGCAATTCACTTCTATGGACAAATGAATGTAAGCGGATTATCATATATTATTATATCGTACATCCGCATTCATCTGTTTTTGGAACAACCAATGCCTAAATCTATTGAAATGGAATGCATGTAAGCAGAAACCGTTTATTTGGTGTGCAAAGAATAGTGCTATCTTAGGCAGCATGAAGAGTCTATGATTAAATATCTATTAAATCAAGCAATTTTTGTTTGCTAATTTTCCCATTTTAAGATATTTCCATTTGAAATACTACTCACATAAATCTGAGTTCAGATTCCCGTCTCACTAAGACTTCTCGAAGCCGCTGGATTTTAGTCATTTCAAGTTCGATTTCCTCTGGCGTCATGGTTGTCTCAGCCATTGAAACAATATCAAGTTGATCTAAATATGCAAACAGAAACATAGACTTCAACAAATTCTGCAATAAACCGATAAAAAATGATTTATAATTTAAATGAAGAGACAATCACAATAAAGCTCTCAATTGTTAACCATCTTCTTTTTAGAGCAGATTATTTGGGTTTAAACAGCATTAAAAAGAAATATGAGGTTACATACACACAGAGCCCTCAAATTTTCCACTCGTCTACTCGCGAAATGCGAGTAGAAAATTGTTTCTGGCAAGGAGCTGGGAGTGGGGGAGGGGGAGTGCGGGTACCGCCGGCATGCGGGGATTGATCGGAAGCCATTCTCCCATCGATCACCCCGGGGAAGAGAAAAGCAGCGAAATGACAGAGCCGATAGCCCGCTGTAACAGCTGACTTTACATTGCAATTGCCTCCTCTCCGCTCGTGGCTACACACAGCCCCACCTCCTGACCCCGTGCCTGTATCAGATAGACAGAACATGTCCCAGCATTGGACTGGCATTCTGTCTATCTGATACAGGCACGGGTCGGGAGGCGGGGCTGTGTGTAACCACGAGCGGAGAGGAGGCAATTGCAATGTAAAGTCAACTGTTACAGCGGGCTATCGGCTTTGTAATTACACAGCTTTTCTCTTCCCCGGGTTGATCAATGGGAGAACGGCTCCCGATCAATCCCCGCGTTGATCAATGGGAGAACGGCTCCCGATCAATCCCCGCATGCCGGCGATACCCACGCTCCCCCCCACTCTCCTCTGGGGCGATCCTCTGCACAGGTGAGCAGAGGCTACAATGGTGGGCACAGTGAGTAAAGACTGCAATGGTGGGCACAGTGAGTAAAGACTGCAATGGTGGGCACAGTGAGTAAAAACTACATTGGTGGGCACAGTGAGTAAAAGCTGCAATGGTGGGCACAGTGAGCAGAGGCCGCAATGGTGGGCACAGTGAGCAGAGGCCGCAATGGTGGGCACAGTGAGCAGAGGCCTCAATGGTGGGCACAGTGAGCAGAGGCCGCAATGGTGGGCACAGTGAGCAGAGGCTACAATGATGGGCACAGTTGTGGCTGCACTGATAAAGTTTGTAACTTAAAGGGGTTTTAAAGGATTGTATTTTATTTTCTAAATAGGTTCTTTTAAAGCGAGTGCATTGTTGGTTCACTTACCTTTTTCTTCGATTTCCCTTCTAAATGTTTTTTTTCTTTGTTTTCTTTGTCTGAATTTCTCACTTCCTGTTCCTCCTCAGTAAGGTGTTCAGTAAGCTGTTCTAAATGACTTTCCACCGCTTAGATGATGGTGGAAAGCTTACTGAGAAGAAACAGGAAGTGAGAAATTCAAACAAAGAAAAAAAACATTTAGAAGGAAAATGGAAGGAAAAGGTAAGTGAACCAACAATGCACTAGCTTAACAGGAACCTATTTAGAAAATAAAAGACGAACCTTTATAACCCCTTTAATTCTGCTTAAAACATGTAAGTGTCATTTCATGAGATCATTTATGAGGCCGTGTTTAGGGGCGGAATTAGGGGTGGTGTAGGGTAGGGATTGGTTGGGTCAACTGGTGGCAAGTAACCCTTAAGTTGTTTCGGCTTCTTTTACCGGAATACTTTTTCATATACGAGTAACCCTTAAGGCCTGGCTAGTAGCTCAGGACTTGAAATTTTGAGCCCTGTGTGTATATATATATATATATATATATATATATATATATATATATAATTCAAAGTACTAACCATAATTTACAAAGCCCTCCACAACTCTCCCCCCAGCTACCTAGTCACAAAATACCAACCAAGCTGCTCTCTTCGGTCCTCCCAAGACCTCCTGCTCTCTAGCTCCCTTGTCACCTCCTCCCATGCTCGCTTCCAGGATTTCTCCAGAGCTTGTCCCATCCTTTGGAATTCCCTACCCCAATCGGTCTGGCTAGCTCCTACTCTATTCAATTTCAGGCACCCCAAGGAGAAAGTAGGAGGAGAAGAGGAAGTAGAATTGTAAATGATACTTAAGATGCAGTGGGATAGGTACTGTGTTGCTAAATGCTGTACTCTGTACAGTTTAGCGTTACATACTCCTGAGCCCTGCATTCTATATACTGAATTGCATATTACATATGCTTTATTGCTGCATTCTGTGTAATGGCCTCTGTCATGCACTTGGTAGGCTTTTGGAGGGGTTCCTAAGTAAGGCCTAGTTGCCATATTAAAAATAGTGACTGCTTCACACTGTTGGGACTCATAGCAGATGCTGATGTTGTCAGCAAACAACCTGTCTGGGGTTGTCTGCTTTAATGTGTTTATTGCAAGTATGTTTAGTGAACCTGCTATTGACTACTAGCACACTACCCTTGTGGTCTGTGTTTATACTTATGATAATGTGGACTGTGTCTTCTGAGCTAGGAGACGACAAGTCCGACCTCTGAGTCACCTAGGCTGGTTAAATGACTAGTTAATTAGATCATGTTAATTTATGTTTCTGGTTACAGTTGTATTGTTATGGTAATATTACCAGGAGGGGGATTGTCTTTCTCAAGTGTATATAAGTCTGTATTCTTGCTCTAATAAACAGTTGTATTTCTGGTGTAGTCCAAATCTAGAGTTGCCTGGTTCTTGGGGATACTATAGTTACATTCATTGGTCTCGTGTTCCAGGACCTGGGAAGCAGATTCTTGGCGAAAATACCCAACAGGGTGTCCAGAGTTTGTCACAGCATATATGTTTCATATTCCTAACCCCTGCACTCTGTACACAGGGCTATATGCTCCATATACATGAGCACAAGGGATGCTCACATTGAATGTAAGTACTATCTCTTTTGCTGACTTATTTTTTCGGTGCTCTGTGTGATACACATTTCTCACAACTGCACAATTTACACGTGTGAGCCCTGTGTGTTATGAACTCACGAGTCCTGTACTTTATGTGTTACATATTCCTTAACCATACACCTTATGTGATATGCAGTTCCAAGCCTTAACTCGTTACAACGTTTTGGCGCCGCTGTACTTATCTCCTCTAAGGAAGGTAGGGGTGAGGTTTGGGTATGGTTGGAGTGAGGTTTGGGTGTGGTTGGGGTTTGGCCGTGGTTGAGTTAAACAATTTGACAGGGTGAGTTCCTGCACCTATTCTCTGAGAAAAAAAGCCCTGAGTAGGAGAATACATTGTCGCGGGTGTTGCCATCAGAAGTAGCAGAATGAAAGGGACAGAGAGGGAGGAGAGTAAAGAACCTGGAAGGTGCTCTGTGGGAATGGGAGGATTTCCACTCCCAATCTTTTGCGTCCACTAGCTCTGGGGGGTGAGTCCAGAGGAGGCCACCATGGGAGAGAAAAGCAGGAGAAGCAGTTTTGGATTCATGAAGCGAGATTTCAGTAACAGAAAGTATATTAACTACTTGAGGCCCACGCTATAGCCGAATGACGGCTTCAGCGCGGACCTGAAAATCCAGGAGGACTTTGACGTGCGCCCATTTCCTCGTTCCCCACGCGCGCTCCCGAGCGCACAGCGGGGAAATTCTGTGCTGCCCGTGTCCCTTGGACACAGCCAATCACAGATCGCCGTGAATGGCCAATCAGAATGGCTGTTTGGTATGCGATCTGTGCGGCCAATGAGAGATGATCTCAAATGTAAACATATGAGATCATCTCTCATTGCCTGCTCACACAGAGACAGCGTCCTGTCAGGGAGAGAGGAGACCGTTCTGTGTCCCTTGTACATAGGGACACAGATCGGTCACCTCCTCCAGTCAGTCACCTTCCCCCACAGTTAGAACACTATTTAGGGTACACATTTAACCCCTTCCTCACCCCCTAGTGTTAACCCATTCAATGCCAGTCACATTTATACAGTAATTAGTGCAAATTTATAGCACTGATCGCAGTATAAATCTGAATGGTGCCAAAAATGTGTCAAGTGTGCGATGTGTCCGCCATAATGTCGCAGTCCCAATAAAAATCGCAGATCGCCGCCATTACTAGTAAAAAAAAATAATAAAAAATAATAATTCTGTCCCCTATTTTCTAGGCGCTATAACTTTTGCGCAAACCAGTCACTTATTGCGATTTTTTTTTTTTACCAAAAATATGTAGAAGAATACGTATCGGCCTAGACTGAGAATTTTTTTTTTTTTTTTTTTTTTTAATTGGGCTATTTATTTTAGCAACAAGTAAAAAATATTGTATTTTTTTTCAAAATTGTCGCTCTTTTTTGTTTATAGCGCAAAAAATAAAAACCGTAGAGGTGATCAAATACCACCAAAAGAAAAGCTCTACGACTGGGCAATTGTCAGTTACAGCGACGCAGTGCCGGAAGCTGAAATTTCACCTGGGCAGGAGGGGGGTATATGTGCCCAGTAAGCAAGTGGTTAAAGGAGTTAGTGACAAAAAGGTTATGAACAGAGGTGTGTTTGTTGCAGACAGAGCAGGCATTACAGAGGGCACATGGGAAGGGGAGGCTGGTTTTGCTAAGAAGAAGAATGGAAACTAAATTGTGTGGATTGCAGCTGCTGCCAGAGGGTACAGAATGATGAGTGCATTGGGTACAGTTAAATAATTGAGGCCCAGGGCTTGGGGATATATCTTCAGAGGTTAGGAGAAGCAGAAGGGTGATGGAGATTGGTAATATGAGAGTACAATTTATATGAGGGGACATCCCTTTAGCATCCTGGGGGTTTTATTAGCAGATGGGATTAGAATTAACTGCACTGCGAAGCGAAGATGGTGGGGAGTAACTTTTCATCCAGTGAGGAAAAACTGCTGATTAATGTAAGTAATTTTACCACTGTTTTTTCATTATCTTTAACTGCATTTTAGACTAGTTTAAAAGTTAGGATATAAGATCAGATATTAGTATTTCCCAAACAGTGTGTCTCCAGCTCTTGCAAACCTACAACTCCCAGCATGCCTGGACAGCTGCAGACACCCTGGTTGGTAAATGTGTATTTTGGCACTTTCCTTGCTATTTAGCATAATTAACATGTTGTGGACATAGGACGTATGCGAACGTCCTGACTTCAGGGTCCTTAAGGCCCAAGGACGTTCGAATACATATTGCCCTTTAGATGTTGCAGAACTACAACTTCCAGCATGCCTGGGCATGCTGGCACTTCTAGTTTTGCAAGTTCTCCAGGCCCACATTTTTCAGACCACTATTGGATTGGATTGGATTAGAATAAATACTTATAGAGCGCCGAATGCGAGTTGTGAAACTCGCGTATAAGCGCTTACCAACAAGCTGGGGGTATCCAATTCCCAAGAGCAAAAAGAAGAAACTAGGACATCGAAGTAAAAGAGGGGAACAGACAATAAATAAACAGAAATATAAAAAGAAGGGGGGGGGGGGGTGTCAGGGCACAAAAAGCCTATCCCTACTCCCTGACTATGGACCGCAGCCTGGGATTAAGGCAGCGTCCTGCTAAGGGCTTGGAAGGCCAAGTCTCTATCTGTGAAAAAAGAAGTGTTTTCAAGCCCTTACGGAAGGCCATCAAGGAGGAGGATGCTCGGAGCTGATGAGGGAGCTGGTTCCAAAGAGAGTTCCCCATTGTTTGGAGCCGGCGGCCACCTTTTGAAGCTGATCGACTAGATTGAATAATTGCTAACAGGGCGTCAGTAGAGCGAAGCTCTCTGGGTGGACAGTAGTGTTGTGTCATATTCGATAAGTACATCGGACCTAGTTGCCAATAGGCCCGAAACACCAGACAGAGTGCCTTGAACTCAACCCGTTTTGCTATCGGGAGCCAGTGTAGATTCTTAAGCACCGGGGAGATGTGATTCCGCCTTGGGCAGTTTGTGACTAGTCTTGCAGCATGATTCTGTGTAATCTGCAATCGTTTTATCCACTTCTGTGGGAGCCCTAGAAAGAAAACATTAGAATAATCTAACCTAGAGTGGATAAGTCCATGAACTAAGATCATACGGTTGTGCTGAGTGAAAAGATTCTTAATATTCCGTAATAATTGCAGATGATAGTTGGCTGATTTTATGCAATATTTTGCATGAGGTACGAAGCTTAGTTAAGCATCAAAAATTATACCCAGATTTTTTACCTGCTTAGCTGGAGTTGGGGCAGGGCCAAACGAGGATGGCCAGGCAGTTAAAAAGGTAGAGTTGGCCTGTGGGCCGATCACCAAAAGCTCAGTTTTTCACTATACACGGGTCTCTAAACTGTGGCACTCTAGATGCAGCAAAAGTAAAATTCTTAGCATGCACTGACAGACCATGCCTGATGGGAGTAGTAGTTTTGCAACAGCTGGAGGCGCACTGGTCTTGAAACCCTGAGTTAGGTAACAAACTCGCAGTGTTTTGCAACCATTGTGCCTCCAGCTGTTGCAAAACTACAACTCCCTGCATGCAACTGACTGCAATACCCCCCCCCCTCTCCCCCAATGTGAATGTACAGGGTACATTCACATGGGCTGGGGCTTACAGTCTGCTTCTAGCTGAAGCAAATTTGGCGCTGCAGCTCAAACCCTCAGCGGGAAACTACTGTGAACCCCACGCCCCTCTGACTGTACCATAAAAACACTACACCACACTAAATAAAAATAAAAAAACACAACATATACACATACCCCTACATAGCCACCCTCCCCTCCACAATAAAAAAAAAAAGTCTGGTACGGCACTGTTTCCTAAACGGAGCCTACAGCTGTTGCAAAACAACTCCCCAGTATTACCGGACAGCCATTAATTGTCCAGGCATGCTGGGAGTTAAAGTATAATTGTTGTACAGCTGGTGACGGTGAGCTACATGGTCTATCAGAGCATGCTGGTAGTTGTAGTTTTTAAATAACATCAACTCCATTATTTATTCAAAATTAATTCATCAAAAAGTCAAAAGAAACAAACATATTATTGTTCCTATATAAAGATAGGGATGAAAAAAAATAATCTATTGTACAGGCCCAGTATAAGGGCCAAAAAATAATTATAGCGGTCAGATGAATAGCAACTCATTTCTCCCCTATACGTGTATCCTGTGTTGTTGTTACTCATATATACATAATTATGCAAATGATAATGGCTGCTATATTTATGCAAAAAAGGTGGCGACCAAAATGGCAAGATATAAAATCTGTCATGTTACCCCTGTCATTGATTAATAAGGCGAGAATGCTTCCAATTGTTGAATACCATACATTTACGTCATATATCCATAAGGGTTTAAACAAAAGTATTATAATATACTTTGTTCTTCATCTTGCAGAGGTTCCTGCAACAGGGATATGACCAGATCCGCAGGCAGCAGGAAAAAAAAAATAGTCAGCTCCCTAATGTGGGAGTTAAAAAATGTGCATGGCGGCACACATGACCGCATGGCCATCTTAAAGAAGTGGTCGGACCTAAAGAGGCGCCACATGGGCCAGGTCACAAAGATCCGGGATGAATTCTATCCAGGTAAGTTATTGGTGACAGTTATGTAAGGTCATATGTAATTAACCTTAGGGCAGATGTTGTTAACCCAGACGCCATGTTGTGGTAACATATATCACCACCCAAGGTATTCATAGTACTGTTGAAAAAAGACATGGGACAGCAGACAGGAACACTTATTAACTATAATTAAACTAAATAAACAAGACACCCCATTAATGTACTAATACTGGCCGAGGCTGCTTTATTATTGGATTTCAGACATATATTTTAAACAAATACTTTAATAACTTAAAAAACAGACTAGTCACTACGGCTCAGGCTGTACCTAAATATATTCCAACTTTAAAATATATTCCAACTTTAAAATGTATCCAACAACAACTAAACAGATTTGTCACCCTTTGTATAATTAAATTTTTTTTATTATTATTTTTTTAAAAACAAAGGTGACCATCCCACATAATTAGCAGCCGCGACAAAAATAAAAGAAAAAAGGGGGGGGGGAGGGGAACACCACAGTCCCGTCTACTGAGGCGACTGAGAGCAAGGCTGACGGAAACCCTACTTATATACCCCTAACTAACACTGGATTTTTCCTGAACCAACTGGTAGCAGGCCCACAGGCCTAAAAAGTGCGGGAAAAGCACGTGTAGGCCGCGTGATCACCTCGTGTTCACCAAAAAAACGGGAAAAACACGTTTTCCAGCTAACTAGGCCACGCGAGGACCAGCTTACACCTAAAGAGCCCTATTAGGTTCCCAAAAGGGGAACTTGAAACCGTCACTACTAATTTTATTAAGTCCTGCCGCTTTCCCATGAGAAAAGGGGGAATTGAAACCTTCTCCCCCTTTTCTATCATTATTCCATCAAGTTAAACCATGGAATTAAAGTGGTGGTGTGGTGGGTTAAAGGGGAAGGGGTGGTATTTTATAACTCAACTAGCTGAATACCCGGCGTTGCCCGGTCTTCCTATCTTAACCTTTTGGGTAGGAAAATGAAGAGACCACAGTCCCATATACTTGCATGGGACTTGAAACAAAAACCCATCTTTTATATAAGGGTGTAGGTAAGGGTTAATTTAACTGTCAGATATTTTTATTTGGCATATAAGTAATATGTGTACCAGGTATTATTGAAATATCTCCAGGCGTACAGAAGTTATGTGGGAACATACATTTCCCATTGATTTGCATGGGACTTTAAACAAAAACCCTGACCCTCACAAATGGGGGTAGTTAAGGGACAGATTAACTATCCTATAGTTTAAGTGGACATATAAGTAACATGTGACCAAGTGTTATCGAAATATCTACAGCCGTTATGAAGTAACATGTATTTCCCATAGAGTTGAATGGGACTTTAAAGAAAAACCCTGACCATGGCAAATAGGGGTGGGTAAGGGTTAAACCAACTATCCTATGTTTGTTGCTGACATATAAGTAACATGTGTGCCAAGTTTCATGTTAATATCTTTAGCCGTTTGGACGTGATGCTGGAACATACATACATACATACATACATACACACACACGTTGAGTTTTATATATATAGATTACCACTAAATTCCTGTGGTAGGCGTGAGGTTAACATAGTAATCCCGTGTACTCCATCAGGCCCTTTTTTTAACATGAGATTGTCTGAACAAAACAAAGGAAACAAAAACCGCTCATTTTACCATGGTGGCAGCCCAGCTCACACTCAGTCCCATGTAGTGCCCGCAAGACACTTTAATATAACATTATCCCATTGGTTAACTGTGTATATAAATTAATTTTTTATTCATATACAATATAGCAGAGTACACAGAATTTGCATACGTTATTAGATTTTTTTTTTACATTTATGAACATTGTGTTATTATAGGAGCTCCTCTACCATCTGTGCGCCCCAAGCGCACAAGGCGACAGGCCGCAGAGGAGGAGGATGAAGAGGAGGAGCAGGAGGAGCAGGAGGAGGATGCAGAGGAGGAGAGGGATGAGGAGCACCCAGGGCCCTCCCAGTCGCCACCCCCAGCTCCTGTTGAGGAGCAAGAGGAGGAGCTGCAACCCCCCCCCAACTTCTCGTGGTGTATCGGGTGAAGGAGAAGAGGAGCAGGAGGATGAGACGGTTCCTGTGAGCCTCAGTCAGGAGGGTAAATATGTGCACAAAGATTAATAACATTTCAACAATAAGATGTAGATAGAAAAATGGACAGCATTTAAAGCGCACCCGTCAGATTTCAGAACAATAATATGGTATTTATGATAGAAGTATATGTGCTAGACACATAACAATTGTGTATACATGATAATGATTGTTTATTAAGCAACATAAATATTTTATTTATTTGGTAACGGTCTTTGAAATCCAAATGTTTTTTTCTTATATCCTAACAGCTTTGAAAAAGATGATGGAAAAACAAATTGTCATCCAGAGCACCCAAGACAAAATTCTGCGAAATCAGCGGAAAATGTGGTTTCTGGACCTACAAAATCAGCAGCTGGAGCAACAGCAGAGCAATAATTTTGCTGAGATGGCAGAGCTTCAGAAGCTCATGCAGAATTACATTTGATTTTTTTTTATTTTAATAAAACATTTTTTTTTTTTAAATGTTTCCTTTCTTATTGAGATTGGTAGGTTTTTCAACACATCTAACTTCACATCTAACACATCAACATCAACATCAACACATCTAACTTCATAATAACCAAAAACATTTTATACTATTATTTTATTTAACACAAACCTAAGACAAACTAAAATACACGGACACAGACACGACTAACACTAACTAAACTGTTGAAAAATGAATATAACAAAAGCAACAATATATATATAGATATAGAGAGAGAGAGCGAGAAAGAGAGAGAGTGCAGATTTCCTCTTGCAGACAGGCTAATGGTTGCAGTATAAAGGCCGCAAACCAGGGTTTTACATAAAGTACAGTGTTTTAGTCACACTTGCTGTTACGATCCGGTCTGGTAGCTTGTAGCGGAGGCTGTTGGTGGATCCGCTGTGCCAGAGAGGTCATGAAGCATTACTCAGCATGAAGGCAGCAGCAGTAGTATTAAAATATAATGTAATTATCACACAGGCAACATTTACAAGCAGTAGTGGTAATAGTAATAGATAGCATCTAAACACTTGGGCAAGACTTTACAGCAGCAGTAGTAGTAATAGTAGTATATAGTGCCAAATAACTTGTGACATAGGTGTCTGAGCAGCGGTAGTAGTAATAGTAGACAATATAGTGTTTTATCACTCGGGAAAGAGGTGCCATGATGAACAGCAGCAGCAGCAGTGGTAATAGTAGTATAGAGTGGCAAATAACTCGTGACATCGGTGTCGTGAGCAGCAGCAGTAGTAGTAATATTAGACAATATAGTGTCAAATCACTCGGGCAAGAGGTAACATGATGAACAGTAGCAGCAGCAGTGGTAATGGTAGTATAGAGTGGCAAATAACTCGTGACATAGGTGTACTGACTGAGCAGCAGCAGTAGTAGTAGTAGACAATATAGTGTCAAATCACTGGGACAAGAGGTGCCATGATGAACAGCAGCAGCAGTAGTGGTAATAGTAGTATAGAGTGGCAAATAACTCGTGACATAGGTGTCGTGAGCAGCAGCAGTAGTAGTAATATTAGACAATATAGTGTCAAATCACTGGGACAAGAGGTGCCATGATGAACAGCAGCAGCAGTAGTGGTAATAGTAGTATAGAGTGGCAAATAACTCGTGACATAGGTGTCGTGAGCAGCAGCAGTAGTAGTAATATTAGACAATATAGTGTCAAATCACTCGGTCAAGAGGTACCATGATGAACAGTAGCCTCAGCAGTGGTAATAGTAGTATAGAGTGGCAAATAACTTGTGACATAGGTGTCGTGAGCAGCAGCAGTAGTAGTAATATTAGACAATATAGTGTCAAATCACTGGGACAAGAGGTGCCATGATGAACAGCAGCAGCAGTAGTGGTAATAGTAGTATAGAGTGGCAAATAACTCGTGACATAGGTGTCGTGAGCAGCAGCAGTAGTAGTAATATTAGACAATATAGTGTCAAATCACTCGGACAAGAGGTGCCATGATGAACAGCAGCAGCAGCAGTGGTAATAGTAGTATAGAGTGGCAAATAACTTGTGACATAGGTGTCGTGAGCAGCAGTAGTAGTAGTAATATTAGACAATATAGTGTCAAATCACTGGGACAAGAGGTGCCATGATGAACATCAGCAGCAGTGGTAATAGTAGTATAGAGTGGCAAATAACTTGTGACATAGGTGTCGTGAGCAGCAGCAGTAGTAGTAATATTAGACAATATAGTGTCAAATCACTCGGTCAAGAGGTACCATGATGAACAGTAGCCTCAGCAGTGGTAATAGTAGTATAGAGTGGCAAATAACTCGTGACATAGGTGTCGTGAGCAGCAGCAGTAGTAGTAATATTAGACAATATAGTGTCAAATCACTCGGGCAAGAGGTGCCATGAACAGCAGCAGTGGTAAGAGTAACAAAAATGGCAAATCACTCGGGCAAGAGGTGCCATCATAAGCAGCAGCAGCAGCAGCGGTAAGAGTAATAGAAATGGCAAATAGCTCGGGCAAGAGGTGCCATCAGCAGCAGCAGTAGTAATAGAAAGTGGCAAATCTCTCGGACAAAAGGTGACAGCAGCAGTATGAGTAATATATCGGTACATAATCACTCAGCCTTTTGGCATTAGCAGTAGGAGCCCATATGGTGGCAAAATTACAAAAGCTTGAAGTTGCAGTAGCATGGTGATTAAATTTGAAAAGCAGAATGACACAGGCCTTAAGTAGCTGTAGCCTGACTATACCATAGTGCCTCATAATTTAAAAGTTTGATTAACGAGATTTCTATGCTATACGTGACTTTTTAAATTCATGATGAGCAATTACTTTTCAAAATAATGTGGCAGCAGCATCAGGACTCCTTATAGTGGCTTAATGACACAGCATGGAAATATTTATGCCCTTAACACTACCTGCCCACTATGAGTTTCAAAGGTATACAGTGAGGAAAATAAGTATTTGAACACCCTGCTATTTTGCAAGTTCTCCCACTTGGAAATCATGGAGGGGTCTGAAATTGTCATCGTAGGTGCATGTCCACTGTGAGAGACATAATCAAAAATTTTTTTTTCCAGAAATCACAATTTATGATTTTTTAACTATTTATTTGTATGATACAGCTGCAAATAAGTATTTGAACACCTGTCTATCAGCTAGAATTCTGTCCCTCAAAGACCTGTTAGTCTGCCTTTAAAATGTCCACCTCATGTCAAGGCCCGTCTTAAGTTTGCCAATGACCATTTGGATGATCCAGAGGAGTCATGGGAGAAAGTCATGTGGTCAGATGAGACCAAAATAGAACTTTTTGGTCATAATTCCACTAACCGTGTTTGGAGGAAGAAGAATGATGAGTACCATCCCAAGAACACCATCCCTACTGTCAAGCATGGGGGTGGTAGCATCATGCTTTGGGGGTGTTTTTCTGCACATGGGACAGGGCGACTGCACTGTATTAAGGAGAGGATGACCGGGGCCATGTATTGCGAGATTTTGGGCAACAACCTCCTTCCCTCAGTTAGAGCTTTGAAGATGGGTCGAGGCTGGGTCTTCCAACATGACAATGACCTGTAGCACACAGCCAGGATAACCAAGGAGTGGCTCTGTAAGAAGCATATCAAGGTTCTGGCGTGGCCTAGCTAGTCTCCAGACCTAAACCCAATAGAGAATCTTTGGAGGGAGCTCAAACTCCGTGTTTCTCAGCGACAGCCCAGAAACCTGACTGATCTAGAGAAGATCTGTGTGGAGGAGTGGGCCAAAATCCCTCCACCTGTGTGTGCAAACCTGGTGAAAAACTACAAGAAACGTTTGACCTCTGTAATTGCAAACAAAGGCTACTGTACCAAATATTAACATTGATTTTCTCAGGTGTTCAAATACTTATTTTCATCACTGTAAATACATCAGGGAATGAATGAATAGGGATCCTTCAGCGCCCTGAACCGACGGCGGGTGCCAGAAAGTCACCGCCGATCCAGGACTCATTCATCTTCATGAATGTGAGTCTGTCCACTGAGTCTGTGGACAGACGGGTCCTATTGTCTGTGACCACCCCACCTGCCGCGCTGAATGTCCGCTCGGATAGTACGCTGGAGGGGGGGTAAGACAATAACTCCAGCGCATACTGAGCGAGCTTGCGGCAGGTGTCCAATCTGGCAACCCAGTACTCCATGGGGTCGTCGGTGCTCATACTGTCAGAAGCACCGACGGACGCCATGTAGTCTGCCACCATGTGGGCCAGCCGCTGGTGGTGACTGCTGCTGCTGCTGCTGCTGGTACTGGGTCGCTCAGATTGGAAGAACATCCTCATCTCACCCATTAGGTCCCCTGCTCGGCTGCTGCTGCTGGGTGCAGCCACCTGCTGGGTGAGATGAGGGGGGACAACTGGAGGCCGGGGAGTTGCCTGCTCCAACCGGCTGACTATGCGTGCCTGCAGTTCCTCCATCCGGAGCTGCCTCCGGCTGGCTGGGAGGAACTGCTCCAGTTTCCCCCTGCACCTTGGATCTAAAAGGGTGGCCATCCAAAATTCATCCCTCTCCTTGATAGTCTGAACCCGGGGGTCCCTCCTGAGGCATCTCCGCATGTGGGCAGCCATGGGGAAGAGTACAGCCCGCTATGACTCCTCATGGCTGCCCGGGTCCATGACGTCTGACTCTTCAAGCTGGAGGCGCTGCTGCTCGCGCTCAGAGATGCCCAACCCCCGGACTATCGGTGCCCCCAACACCGGCTCTCCCTCCTGACCAGGCCCTGACTCCAGGACGACACCAGTAACCTCCTCATCATCATCATCCTCCTCCTCCTCGTCCTGGGCCTGGTCTTGGTGGAGCAGTGTTGCCTCCTCCTGCTCCACCAAGGCACTCTCCCCAGCTTCGAGCAGGCGATCTAGTGCCCTGTCCAGCAGGAACACTATAGGGAGCACGTCATTGAGGCCGACATGCTCCCTGCTCACCATCTTGGTCGCCTGCTCGAAAGGGGCCAACACATGGCAGACCTGGTATATCTGCCCCCACACTGCACTGGTGATGTACGGGAGGGTTTGTGATGGCCCGGCAGTGCCTTGATCCAGCAGGTATTCCCTTACCGCCCTTCGCTGCTCCCACAACCTCTCCAGCATGTGGAGGGTGGAGTTCCACCGCGTCACACTGTCCACAATCAGCCTGTGAAGGGGCAGGCTGTTGTCCCGCTGCAACTTGGACAGGAACGCGGTAGCGGTTGGGGAGCGCCTGAAGTGGCTGGCAATCCTACGCACCCTTAGCACAATGTCACTCAACCCGGGATAGGTGCGCAGGAACTTCTGCACCACAAGGTTGAGGACATGTGCCAGACAGGGCACGTGGGTCAGACTGCCAGCCTGGAGGGCGGAGAGTAGGTTGCTGCCGTTGTCACAGACAACCATACCTGCCTGGAGCCTTCGGGGTGTCAGCCACTTCTGGACCTGAGCCTGAAGTGCGGTCAGCACTTCTTGTCCAGTGTGTCTCCGGTCCCCTAAACTAACAAGCTGGAGCACGGCCTGACAGCGCACGTGCCCCACACTTGAGTAGCTACGGGGGCGCTTGCTGGGAGGCTCAGCAGCTGCGGAGACAGTGGATTGACGGAGACCAGCAGTTCTCCCCTGGACACCCCGGGGCGGCACCACAAAATCTGATGCCGCCGATCCCTCCCCAGCGCCTCGGAGGGAAACCCAATGGGCCGTGAAACTGATGTACCGGCCCTGCCCATGCCTGCTGGTCCAGCCATCCATTGTGAGATGCACGCTGTCGCTGACAGCGTGATCCAGCGACAGGGTTACATTCTGCACAATGTGCTGGTGTAGGGCAGGGACACCAGTCCTGGCAAAGAAATGGCGGCTGGGGACACGCCATTGGGGTTGGGCCTGCTCCAAAATCTGCCTGAAGGGGTTGCAGTCAACGATGTTGAAGGGCAGCAGATGTTGGGCAATAACCCTTGCCAGGAGCCCATTGAGGGAACGCACACGTCGGTCTCCAGGGTGGAAGGGAGTGGTGCGTTCAAAGGCGTCGGAAAGCGACGCCTGGCGCCGGACGGCAGTGCAGGACACAGACGAGGAGGGTGCTGTGGAAGTAGAGGTCTGGCTGCCGGTACCAGTACCTCTACTAGAGGGAGCAGGGGGGCATGACCTGCTGGGAACAGATGAAGCTGTGGCAGGGGCTGCTGTACCCTGCTCACTTGTGGTGGTGGCGCTGCTACCACCACCACGCTTCATCTGGTCATACTCCCGCCAGTGATTTATTCTCAGGTGCTGGTTCAGGGCTGTGGTACCCACCCGAGCCAAGCACTTCCCTCTCTTCACCCTGGCACGACAGATCTGGCAGATGGCCACGGTAGGGTTATCTGCTACCAGGGTGAAGTAGGCCCAGACAGGTGACTTCAGCACCGCCCTCCTGTCAGATGGGGTGACGCTGACTTGCACCTGCTGGGACTCGGTGTGCACAGCTGGAGCTGCCTGCTGCTGCTGACACCTCCTGCTGCCATCACCAGTGGAGACCCTGACGCTGGTCTCCCTGGTGACCTGGCTCACCGTTTCCCCAGGGTGCCTACCTTCCTGCCGCTGTGAACCAACAAGGCACTGGCAGGTGGCACCCATGTTGTGTCACCATCGTCTTTGCCCCCAGATATGTCAGACCCAGGGCTGAAATGTGGTGGTCTGAGGGAACCAGCTGACATGGAGCCGCTAGCCTGGCTCCGCTGTCCCCTCACCGACGCCTGGGTCTGACTAGGTGCGGGTGTTTCCTGCACAAAAACACCAGCACCACTTGCAAGGGATGTCTCTGGGATACTGACAGCAGGTACCCCATCCTCCTCCTCCATCATCCCTTCAAAAAGGTCCTGACCATCAGGACAGAACTGGATGTCTGCCTGATGCATGGCCTCCCCCAAGATATCCCTCTCACTGTCGCTGTCAAACAGTAAGAGGCTGGATAGGTAGGGAGACCGCCGCTCCAGGTGAGCACAGGCAGGTAATCAATGTCCACTCAGGAATCACACGGGTGCTGGCAATGCATAGAATTAAGCAGGTGGGAGAATGGATGGACAGCCGCACTCCAAAAAGTCTTGTTGAAAAAAGACGTGCTCTTTATTGTAAAAAGGAAAAAATGCACAGCACACAACAGCATACAGTGGGATAGACATCTGACGCGTTTCGCATTAACAACTAATGCTTAGTCATAGCTCAGACTAAAGCATTAGTTGTTAATGCGAAACGCGTCAGCTGTCTATCCCACTGTATGCTGTTGTGTGCTGTGCATTTTTTCCTTTTTACAATAAAGAGCACGTCTTTTTTCAACAAGACTTTTTGGAGTGCGGCTGTCCATCCATTCTCCCACCTGCTTAGTAAGAGGCTGGACTCTTGGGGGCTGGGGGTGAGTACTAAAGGCACCGGTGTACTGGTGGTGCTACTGGGAGTCGGGCCTGACGACTCAGTGGCACTGCTGTGTCCCATATAGTCCACCGCTACTGGAGCCTGAGAAGGCAATATCGGGCGGCTGCCTGATGGAAAAAACTCACGGATGAGGCGGACTCCCCTTCCACCTGATCCTCTACCACTAGTAGGGGCGCGAGAGGTACCCCGTGCTGGCAGCGACCCAGCACTGGGAGTAACTCCCCTACCCCTGCTGCCACGGCCACGTATGCTGCTCATACTTGCTGATGTGGGGGGGGGGTAAACTTTATTGGGGGGGGAAATGTGAGGAAGGATTTTTTTTTTTTTAAAAGACAGGCACGCAGACAAAGACGTAGACAGACAGCTACTAAACTATAATAAAACTAGTACACCTAAAAAAATTTTTTTTTTTTTTTACACTAACTGACAAGGACTACAAAAAATAAAAAAAAATATGCACCAAACAAACACTAACTACTTACACAAATTTATATGACTATAAACTAAAGCTAATTTTTTTTTTTTTTTTTATACAAAACACAGACACTAAACACACACTAAACTAAGCTACCTTAAAGAAATGTACACTTACACAATGTACACTTACACTAACTACACAGAAATCTATCTAACGCTAAGCTACACCAAGCTGGACAAAACAACACAAATCTTAGCTTTTAAAAAAGCTGTTGGGTCTTTTGCTTTGAAAAAAGCAGTTTAGAATCAGGAGAATATGAATTGAAATCAGTATAGCAAGGAAGCACAATGCTGATGCTGTAAGCTGTAAGATCACACAGAAACACTCCACTCTCTCTAGCCACCTTGTGAATCTGCACTGAAATACTGCTGGGAGTGATCTTATATAATGGTCATGCAGGCAGGTTCCTATTGGTTGCTGTGGAGGTTGCTAACCTCTGACAAGTGTGGTAGGAGAACTCTGATTGGCTCTGATGCAAAAGAAGGGCGGAGAAAATAATTGCGCAATATTGCTTTTGCCGAATATTCGCATTGCGAATATTCGGAAATATAAAATGATCGCTTCAGCTACTCGGCCCAGGGTCTCTAATCATACCAGCAAAGCTTTTAGACGTCGATGGAGATCACTAGGATGTGATCTGTTTTAAAAATAAAATTGAAAAAATACGAATATTCGGAATAGCGAATATTGGCCGGGAAATTCGAGATATTCGCGAATACTCGAATATGCCATATTCGAGCCGAATATTCGCAATACGAATATTCTTGAGCAACACTAGTGATGAGTGTAGTAATAAGGAGAGGGCAGACGTGAGGGTTATATATAAAGATTGTGGGTTGGAGAAGAGGGGTGATGAAAAGAGAGCTTTAGAAGAGAGAATACAACTGTAAAAGGAGAGGTAAATAGCGCATGTTACATGAAAGGGGAAACTAGGTCACCTGCTGCATAAAAGGGTAGTTAGGAATGATGTTATACTGTAACACAAATTGGTGTACAAGTCCATCAGAAGGATGAATAGGATTTTTTTCAGCTAACACCCATAGGTACTTATGGGGTATAAAAGTTATACTGCAAACCTGCCCAACCAGCTACATAATATATTATTCTAGGAATCATCAAACCTACCCCTGTAATACCTATGACAAGGAGTGTGGGCTCAGAAATGTAGTACTAGTACCAAAAATATTTACCTGTTAGTTAATAAGGAAGAGGAAGGTATCTAAGGTGAACTCATCAGAAGGCCGCAGATAGGCCACAGAAAGGGACCTTATAAGGTGCTACACAATCTGAAAACTCACACTTTGCCTCATAGGGAATATCAGCAGCAGTGCAACAGTGTGTCCTGCCTTCTGATCCAGGGGAGTACACAACCTTCCAGTTAAAAACCTTTTGTTTAAAAAATGTAAATGATTGTTTAACCAGTTCCTTACCATACCATAGTAAAATTATGCCGGCAGTAACCTTCTCTCCCTCCGGGTGGACGTCATATGATGTCTATCGCTTCTCGTGGGCCCGCAGCGATCGGGGATGAGGCATGTCCCTCGGACACAGCGCAGCCCAGCCTCCAGCCTCTTTACCACGTGACCGGCTGTATCCAATCACAGCCGGTCACTTAGTATAGGTCATGCGCGCCGCCTAGTGCGCGCATTGCGGCGATCAGGGAAAGCCCAGCCCCCATCAGGGTAAAGAGCCAATCACAGCCGGTCACAAGTGTAGAAAAAGCAGACTGTAACTGCTGTTGCTGGGTTCTCCTCCTCACACACATTGATCCAGTGTGAGAAGGGGAAATCGGAACAGTGAGTTACAGTGTTACTAATTATCACTAGTGTGCCCAGGTTGCCTCCCCTTGAATAAAGAGTACCTGTCACCCCCATCAGAAGTACCTGTCACCCCCCATCAAGAGTACCTGAGTACCTGTCACCCCCCATCAAGAGTACCTGAGTACCTTTCACCCCCCATCAAGAGTACCTGAGTACCTGTCACCCCATCAAGAGTACCTGAGTACCTGTCACCCCATCAAGAGTACCTGAGTACCTGTCACCCCCCATCAAGAGTACCTGAGTACCTGTCACCCCATCGGGAGTACCTGAGTACCTGTCACCCCCCATCAAGAGTACCTGAGTACCTGTCACCCCATCAGGAGTACCTGTTACCTCCATCAGGAGTACCTGAGTACCCGTCACCTCCATCAGGAGTACCTGAGTACCCATCACCTCCATCGGAAGTACCTGAGTACCTGTCACCTTCATCAGGAGTACCTGAGTACATGTCACCTCCATCAGGAGTACCTGAGTACATGTCACCTCCATCAGGAGTACCTGAGTACATGTCACCTCCATCAGGAGTATCTGAGAACTCGTCACCCCCATCAGTATTACCTGTCACCTCCATCAGGAGTACCGTCACACCCATCAGGAGTACTTTTCACCCCATCAGGAGTACCTTTCACCCCATCATGAGTACCTGTCACCCCCATCAGGAGTACCTGTCACCCCCATCAGGAGTATCTGTCACCCCGTCTGAGTACCTATCCCATGAGTCCAGCAGTGCCTGACGTGCAGCCAATTTCTAGCTGATGTACAGCCCATTTGTCCTTGTTGTGCAGCGCTGTCATATAGCCACCATGTCCAGAAGACTATACACCCCCAGAAGAGGCATACCAAATGCTAACCCTGACCGATGAGAGGAGCAGGAAGCTCTCACTGCCCCAGTAGAGTTCTGATTCCAGTTCCGACTCTGGTTTGCAATACGAGCCCCCCGAAGGCAGTACATCCGAATCGGAGGAGGAAGTAGTTCGTCCAAAAAGAAGATGGTCTGAACTCCAGGCAGGTGCCAGCAGCGCCAGACACCCCAATGGCGCAAATGCCAATGGCGCTAGACCCCAGGAGGAGAGGCCCAGTACAAGCGCTGCTAGACCCCAGGAGGAAAGGCCCAGTACAAGCTCTGGAATTCCACGCCGAAGAAGTAGGGCCCAAACCCATCTTCTGGATGCCTTGGCCAACCCATTGTGGCTGCCTTCTAGCACAGGGTCAACTACAATCCGTCCTTTCACAGCACAGCCAGGTCTGCAGGCCAACACCGAAGGTTTCTCTGAAATCATTTTTTTATGTATTTTTCCCTGATGAGGATAATAAGAGGTTTGCCAAACTTTACATCCCTGACCAGAACATCTCTGTGGACGAATCCCTGGTCCATTTCACAGGCCGGCTGGGAATCAAGCAGTCCCAATAAGAGGGCGAGGTATGGCTTGAAGCTCAACAAGCTCTGTGAAAGCGCCTCCGGATATGTGAATGCCTTTCGTGTGTGCAAAGGCAAAGACTCCCAGCTCCAGCCCCCTGAGTGTCCAATGTACATGGGAATAAGCGGGCAAATTGTATGGGAGTTGGCATTCCCACTCCACCAAAAGGGGTATCACATTTACATGGACAACTACTACACCAGTTTGCCCCTTTTTCGCTACCTATTCCTGAAGAAAATTTTGGCCTGTGGTACTGCAAGAAAAAACAGGAAAGGCTTCCCACAGCGTCTAGTTACCACAAAGCTACAAAGGGGGGAATTGGCAGGCCTGAGGAACGAGGAAGTGTTGGCCATGAAGTGGAGGGATAAGAAAGATGTTTACATCATGTCCACTATCCACAATGACACCTCGGTGGAACTTCAAAGAAGACGCGGTACCATTCAAAAGCCTTGCTATATCCACAAATTCAATAAGTTCATGGGGGGGGGGGGGGGTTTTAATGATCAAATACTGGAGCCCTATCTTTCAACACAAAAGTCCCTCTTCTGGTACAAAAAAGTTGCAATATACTTCTTCCATTTGGCCATTTATAATGCATACGTCATTTATCAAAAGTCAACAGAAAATGCCCAACCCCTTTATCAGATTTATCAAAAATATTGAAAAATAGAAGAGCAGCACTCACATTGCCAAAATCCATAAATAATATGATAAAAAAAGAGGAAAAAAAAGGGAAAACCAGAAGGTAAACCCTATTCGGACTTTAACGGCACAGTAAACAATAGAGATACATCGAAAAATAAAAAAAATTATAGAAAAAAGACACATGAAATAAAAGGACATGGCACATATTAAAAATCATACATATAAATACATATTGTATGATAAGAGCTCCAATGCATCAACGCGTTTTGCCATTGGGCTTCTTCAGGACGCAGTTCAGGATACAGTGATTGCAAGAGCAAAAAAGGGATCTCACTATATTTAAAACAGAAACATCAATTTGTCATTAAAATACACATTCGTTTTTTGAAAGCATTGAAAAGGAACAGGCCAAACATCTAGAGAACAAATATACATATCAATAGCAGAATCAAATACCTTGCAAGTGCAAATCTTGATCAGCATAATCGTTAACGCAGATATCCAATATAGGAAAGAAACTAGCTGATACAGAGAGAGTGCAGTGCTGGCAGAGCGCAGTCAATGGAACGGCTAGGAATGTTGAGACAAATAGTAGTAAGCTTAAAACCTATCCTGTTGAACAATATTATATGTTTAAAGAGGTGAAAACCAAAACAAAAAAGTAGCTACATACTTGTTCCAGAATAGACGGTACACAGGTCTTTAAAATTTGCGTAAAAAAGGGTAGATACGTGAACAGCCCATAAATACACCAACGAGCCCATGTGCAGTGAGTTAGGAGGATACAAGGGGATACTCCAAAGTAGTCAGTACATCAAAGAACTGCATTCCATATATAGAGAAGGATTTGCTGAGTATACCACCAAATTAATACTTCATGGTCGGTCTATAGAAAAAAAAAAACATACAAAAGAAGCAATATACATACAAATTAGATCCTAAATGGGTTCTTAGGATTTAATTTGTATGTCTATTGCTTCTTTTGTATGTTTTTTTTTCTATAGACCGACCATGAAGTATTTATTTGGTGGTAGGATAGGTTTTGAGCTTACTACTATTTGTCTCATCATTCCTAGCCGGTTCCCTTGACTGCGCTCTGCCAGCACCGCACTCTCTGTATCAGCTAGTTTCTTTCCCATATTGGATATCTGTGTTAAAATATTATGCTGATCAAGATTTGAATTTGCAAGGTATTTGATTCTGCTATCCATATGTACACTTGGGGCCAGATTCACGTAGATCTGCGGCGGCATAACGTATCGCATTTACGTTATGCCGCCGCAAGTTTTACGGGCAACTGCTTGATTCACAAAGCACTTGCCTGTAAAGTTGCGGCGGCGTAGCGTAAATCCCCCGGCGCAAGCCCGCGTAATTTAAATCAGCCGGGTAGGGGGCGTAGATCATTTAAATTAGGCGTGTTCCCGCGCCAAACCTAATGCGCATGCGCCGTCCCTAAAATTTCCCGACGTGCATTGCGCTAAATGACGTCGCAAGGACGTCATTGGTTTCGACCTGAACGTAATTGACGTCCAGCCCTATTCACGGACGAGTTACGCAAACAACGTTAAATTTCAAATTTCGATGCGGAAACGACGGCCATAGTTAAACATAGGATACGCCACCTAGGGGGCATGTTTATCTTTACGCCATGTATCGCTTACGGAAACGGCGTATCTTTACTGCGATGGGCAGTGAAAACTACGCATTAGCATATTCTACACCGACCTCAATGGACGCGCCACCTAGCGGCCAACGTAAATATTGCACCCTAAGACACGACGGCGCAGGCCGTCGTATCTTAGGCATGTTTAAGTGTATCTCAGTTTGAGAATACATTTTGACATACGACAGGCTTAGATTCGGAGTTACGTCAGCGTATCTACTGATACGCTGGCGTATCTACTGATACGCCGGCGTAACTCTTTGTGAATCTGGCCCTCGTTCTCTAGATGTTTGGCCGTTCCTTTTGAATGTGCATTTTAATGACAAATTGATGTTTCTGTTTTTATAGTGAGATCCCTTTTTTGCTTTTGCAATCACTGTATCCTGAACTAACTGCGTCCTAAAGAAGCCCAACAGTGAAACGCGTTTATGCATTCCAGCTCTCATCATATTATATGTATTTATATGTACCCCTGTCCCCATTCTTTCCTGACCGAGGCCCTAAACTTGATGGTCCTGCCTGCTTCCTGGACCAATACTTTGGCTGCACTAACCAAATCTCTGCCTGCTGCTTGTACTATGGACAGTATTCCTGCCTGCTGCATGGACGATCCTTTCGCTGCTGCTGACCACATCCGCCTGCTACCTGGACCGATGCTCTCCTCTGTGGACCACTGCACTACTAAAACTGCAGGTAGTCTTTTGTTTACTCTTTGCTCAAAATAATGTATTTTGGTTTGTAATTGGTATGTACAGAACATTCTATGGGTTTGAAATATGAAGGGCCTTCAACAATGTGATAGGTTGCCTGATATTTGTGTGTGTAATTTATGCTCCTAGAACACCTGGAGGTGCTACTTGGATGTTGGACCTCTGTATGTGGCCAGGCTATGTAAAACTCTGTGTAAAGCAAGGTAGATTTGCGCTTCTCCTTAATGGTATCAGATATTAAAAAATAAATGAAAAAGCGTGTTGACAAATAAAAAGGTGAGTGTTAAACAAAAATTATGATTCTAATTGGGATATCATAGGATTCCAATAGAAAAAAATAAGTGAAAGTTTGAGGTGAAAAAAAGTTTTCAATTAGGTGCTGCAATAGTGAAATTCGCTGGAATATTCAGCAAGCTAAGGATGTATAAATAAAGTAATAATGCGCAACCCACAAACATAAAAGTGCAGAAAAAAAGTGTACATTTGTGAAACTGAACCAGCATAAAGTCTGTAGTTAAATTTCCTGTGTAGAAAAATATATATATATATAAAAATAAAATAGTCCAAAAAAATATATATAAACTGTTGGGATCAGATGCATAAAATCATATATAGTCCAAGAAACTTCCTAATCTCTGACACCAAACGATCAGCTTGCTTCAGTATGCTTCAGTATAGACAAAACTCTACATCCATATAGTATAGTGAAAACATGGAAGGTGCAGATAATTAAGCCTCTTACCAGAGAGACGGTTTCATAGCATGTCATCCCCGACCTGGGAGCTGTGGTTCATGCAAGCCGACAGGATCTGGCGTTCTGAACTTCAGGTGCAGCAGTGCTTGTAATCACTCCTCAGCGATGAGATGACCAACTCTTCAGCAGTGGACTGATTAACATGTGCAGCTCTCCCCGGGTGTTTTAGGAAACAATTAGCAACAAAATGAAAAAAAGAAGAGGGAGACTTCATAGTGTATTACTTAGTAGCAAAACACTTCTTTAATAAAAAAAGGTTTCTGAGTAGGAACAACACAGTTTGATACGTGTGAAGCAACAGTATACACAGAAACAAAAAGCAGTATCTTAAAATCAAAAATAGCTCCGGTAACAACCAGCAAGCTAAAATATGGCAATGTCTTTTGAAAAAATGTAGACTCCAACCTACGCTGCGTTTCGCCTTTCTAATGGGCGTCAACTGGGAACGGAGACAATCTCTAGAGCATCACCTGCCAACTGATTTATATGAGAGACACCGGAAACACAGATAAATCATCCGTGTCCCCATATCATAAGAGGAACTACAAAGATTTATTGAACAGCTCTATATATATGTGTATAATCTAGACAGGAGACCATAGTCTCCTCTAGATTATTGGATTTACCATGTCACAATATAGATAATAAAAATTATATGAAAAATAAATAAATATAAAAAATGAAAATGAAAATGAAAATAAATATGAAAGAAAAAAATCCTCTCCAGCCATTTCAGCGCCGCCCTCATAAAGGAACGACATGCAGCGCTGAGCATGCAGACAGGGTTTGATATATACATAACAGCATATAAAAGGACATTTAGCATTGCACTTATAATTGCATCATGTTCTCAAAAAATACAGTTATAAAAATACATAAAAAGCAGGAGAAAAATACATGTATAATTAAGAATGACTAGTCATCTGGCGGGATATATATTTCTGGGACATATTCCCTCTCACCCTAACCCAGTGTCAATATACATATTTATGACTAATTTTCTTAAATAGGGGGGAAAAAGATTTCTCTCTTACGAACATAGAGAGTGAAGTAATTGGTGCGTCAGCACAACAGCTGTGTGCTAGCAAAGATCTAATTAATATAAAAATAAATATATAAAAAAAACTTTTCCTCTTTGTATAAACAGAATAGATCTCTGAAAGAAGCTGCTGTGCATCAAAACACCAGTACATCACAGGATAGTTATCACATATCTTGGTCGAAACATCAGATCCTCTATAGGGAAACGCACTCAAGTGGATGTTCCAAAAAATCAAGAAAAATTATTAAATAATTTTTTATGCATATAGAAAACCAACTGTTTATATCTAAAGATATGTGACTCTGAACCAAGCCAATATTCTCACATATTGGTCATGTAGATTTAAAGGGGTAGTACGGGAGTTGGGGGGTCAAGGATATTAATTCATGAATGAAAATGCATACCCTGCATCCCATGAGATCTCAGAAAAAGGGTAAAGATGTATATGAACTGGGGTAACTGTAAATTAGCTATTGTCAATGTAGCAATTGATATCCCACTCTACATTTAACCCTTGCGGCGTATAGCACATCATATCAAAAATCCATCTGGTCTCACGACGTGAGATCTGTCGCTTCATGTCATCCCCCCTCCAGTGACGGGTGTATTTTCTGCTCTTCTGTTACTTCCCGACACTACCAAATCTCTGATCTTATCACCTGTGACACCATTGGGGTCATTTACCTCCTTTTTTGCCCTTGTGGCTTACAGTATATAGGAAGAACAATTCGGGCTCTTAAGATCAGAGTGGGGCAACATGTCGCTAATATAAGGAAAGGATTTGAGGAACATAGTGTGTCCTTACACTTCAAAAGGTATCATAATCAGAATCCAGCATTGCTTCATGTCATCGGGATTGAAAAATACACCCGTCACTGGAGGGGGGATGACATGAAGCGTCAGATCTCACGTCGTGAGACCAGATGGATTTTTGATATGATGTGCTATACGCCGCATGGGTTAAATGTAGAGTGGGATATCAATTGCTACATTGACAATAGCTAATTTACAGTTACCCCAGTTCATATACATCTTTACCCTTTTTCTGAGATCTCATGGGATGCAGGGTATGCATTTTCATTCATGAATTAATATCCTTGACCCCCCAACTCCCGTACTACCCCTTTAAATCTACATGACCAATATGTGAGAATATTGGCTTGGGTTCAGAGTCACATATCTTTAGATATAAACAGTTGGTTTTCTATATGCATAAAAAATTATTTAATAATTTTTCTTGATTTTTTGGAACATCCACTTGAGTGCGTTTCCCTATAGAGGATCTGATGTTTCTGACCAAGATATGTGATTAACTATCCTGTGATGTACTGGTGTTTTGATGCACAGCAGCTTCTTTCAGAGATCTATTCTGTTTATACAAAGAGGAAAAGTTTTTTTTATATATTTATTTTTATATTAATTAGATCTTTGCTAGCACACAGCTGTTGTGCTGACGCACCAATACTTCACTCTCTATGTTCGTAAGAGAGAAATCTTTTTTCCCCCCTATTTAAGAAAATTAGTCATAAATATGTATATTGACACTGGGTTAGGTGAGAGGGAATATGTCCCAGAAATATATATCCCGCCAGATGACTAGTCATTCTTAATTATTACATGTATTTTTCTCCTGCTTTTTATGTATTTTTATAACTGTATTTTTTGAGAACATGATGCAATTATAAGTGCAATGCTAAATGTCCTTTTATATGCTGTTATGTATATATCAAACCCTGTCTGCATGCTCAGCGCTGCATGTCGGTTCCTTTATGAGGGCGGCGCTGAAATGCTGGAGAGGGATTTTTTTCTTTCATATTTATTTTCATTTTCATTTTCATTTTTTATATTTATTTATTTTTCATATAATTTTTATTATCTATATTGTGACATGGTAAATCCAATAATCTAGAGGAGACTATGGTCTCCTGGTCTAGATTATACACATATATATAGAGCTGTTCAATAAATCTTTGTAGTTCCTCTTATGATATGGGGACACGGATGATTTATCTGTGTTTCCGGTGTCTCTCATATAAATCAGTTGGCAGGTGATGCTCTAGAGATTGTCTCCGTTCCCAGTTGACGCCCATTAGAAAGGCGAAACGCAGCGTAGGTTGGAGTCTACATTTTTTCAAAAGACATTGCCATATTTTAGCTTGCTGGTTGTTACCGGAGCTATTTTTGATTTTAAAGATACTGCTTTTTGTTTCTGTGTAAACTGTTGCTTCACACGTATCAAACTGTGTTGTTCCTACTCAGAAACCTTTTTTTATTAAAGAAGTGTTTTGCTACTAAGTAATACACTATGAAGTCTCCCTCTTCTTTTTTCATTTTGTTGCTAATTGTTTCCTAAAACACCCGGGGAGAGCTGCACATGTTAATCAGTCCACTGCTGAAGAGTTGGTCATCTCATCGCTGAGGAGTGATTTACAAGCACTGCTGCACCTGAAGTTCAGAACGCCAGATCCTGTCGGCTTGCATGAACCACAGCTCCCAGGTCGGGGATGACATGCCTATGAAACCGTCTCTCTGGTAAGAGGCTTATTTATCTGCACCTTCCATTGTTTTCACCTATACTATATGGATGTAGAGTTTTGTCTATACTGAAGCATACTGAAGCAAGCTGATCGTTTGGTGTCAGAGATTAGGAAGTTTCTTGGACTATATATGATTTTATGCATCTGATCCCAACAGTTTATATATATTTTTTTGGACTATTTTATTTTTATATATATATATTTTTCTACACAGGAAATTTAACTACAGACTTTATGCTGGTTCAGTTTCACAAATGTACACTTTTTTTCTGCACTTTTATGTTTGTGTGTTGCGCATTATTACTTTATTTATACATATGTAAAACTCTGACACATGTGGTATTGCCATACTCAGGAGGAGTAGCAGAATGTATTTTGGGGTGTCATTTTTCTATGTACATGCTATGTGTTAGAAATATATTATAAATGGACAACTTTGTGTATAAAAAATGCGTTTAATTTTTTTTCCAAATTTTCCAAAAACTTCTGGAAAAAATGAACCGTTCAAAAGACTCATTATGCCTCCTAGATTATACGTTGTGGTGTTAGCTTTCCAAAACGTTGTCATTTTGAGGGCATTTCCATTGTCCTGGTGCTCCAGGGCCTTCAAAAGTGTAATAGATTGTTATCTAATGAGATAATTTCTGCTCCTAGAAGGCCCGGAGGTGCTACTTACACGTTGGGCCTCTGTATGTGGCCAGACTGTATAAAAGACTCACACATGTGGTATCGCCATACTCAGGCGGAGCAGCAGAATGTATTTTGGGGTGTCATTGTAAGTATGCATCTGCTGTGTGAGAGAACGGACTTGCTATTATGAAAATTTTGTGTAAAAAAAGAAAAATCTTAATTTTCCCAAGAATTGTGGGAAAAATTCAACATCAAACAATTCACCATGCCTCTTACTAAATACATTGGAATGTCTACTTTCCAAAAAGGGGTCATTTGTACTTTCCTGGCTTGTTAGAGTCTCAAGAAATGAAATAGGCCGTCAGTACATCAGGTGTGATCAGATGTGATACATTTTCAATGATTTGCACCATAGTTTGTGCACTCTATAACGTCCACAGAGATCAAATAATTTACACTAATTTGGGTTATTTTTACTAAAGATATGTAATTGTCATTCAAAGTGTGAAAGCGCTGAAAGCTGAAAATTGGTCTGGGCAGGAAGGGTGTATAAATTCCCTGTATTGAAGTGGTTAAACCATGGGTTCATAACCTGTGGCCCTCCAGCTGTTGCAGAACTACAAGTCCCATGACGCATTGCAAGTCACTGACAGTTACAAGCATGAATCCCAAAGGCGGAAGCATGATGGGAATTGTAGTTCTGCAACAGCTGGAGGGCCACAGGTTGAGAACCCATGGGTTAAACACTAGTCTAAAAATGCAATCTATATAAGGATACTAACAGTTATTAATTATTTGATAAAAAGCCATATTTAATAAAAACTAGAAAAACGAAAAAACTGAAAAATCTAGTATAGGTAAATTAAAATGACATTTTTGGGACACGAGACGATAAAAATGAAAAATGTGTTAAAATTTGAATAAACGACTACTACTTTTTAAATAGGACAAAAGCTATACCGTGTATGAGTGAAAATAATCAACACTGGGTTAATGTATTGTTGATACCAAAACTGCCACTAGATGGAGTACGTGTCACTTTGTTACAACCAAAACCTATTGTATGTGTTACAATGAATCAAGATTCCTCTATATCAGTGATAGCGAACCTTTTTGAGCCCGAGTGCCCAAACTGCAACACAAAAACATAATTTTTTTTGAAGTGCCAACACTGCAATTAAACATGAATACCAAGGTTTTCGTTTAGAAAAATCAACTTGTACACTTGTCCAAACTAATTAACAGCTTTTGTTTTAAAAGAAAAACACAATAACAGAGCTTTCTATTAAACAATTATTTTTTATTGAAAAAAAATCTCAACAACTGTACTTGTGCATGTATTTTTGGATAAGGATACATTTGCTGATCGCTGGTAAAGATGCCTTTGCTGATCGCTGGTAAAGATGCCTTTGCTAGGCATTTTCAAAGATGGCTTTGCTGGGCATTTTCAAATATGGCTTTGCTGGGCATTTTCAAAGATGGCTTTGCTGGGCATTTTCAAAGATGGCTTTGCTGGGCATTTCCAAAGATGGCTTTGCTGGGCATTTCCAAAGATGGCTTTGCTGGGCATTTCCAAAGATGGCTTTGCTGGGCATTTCCAAAGATGGCTTTGCTGGGCATTTCCAAAGATGGCTTTGCTGGGCATTTCCAAAGATGGCTTTGCTGGGCATTTCCAAAGATGGCTTTGCTGGGCATTTCCAAAGATGGCTTTGCTGGGCATTTCCAAAGATGGCTTTGCTGGGCATTTCCAAAGATGGCTTTGCTGGGCATTTCCAAAGATGGCTTTGCTGGGCATTTCCAAAGATGGCTTTGCTGGGCATTTCCAAAGATGGCTTTGCTGGGCATTTCCAAAGATGGCTTTGCTGGGCATTTCCAAAGATGGCTTTGCTGGGCATTTCCAAAGATTCCTTGGCTGGGCATTTTCAAAGATTCCTTGGCTGGGCATTTTCAAAGATGCCTTGGCTGGGCATTTTCAAAGATGGCTTTGCTGGGCATTTTCAAAGATGGCTTTGCTGGGCATTTTCAAAGATGCCTTGGTTGGGCATTGGTAAAGATGCGTTGTCTGGGCATTATTAAAGATGCCATTGCTGGGCATTTTAAAAGATGCCATTGCTGGGCATTGGTAAAGATGCCTTGACTGGGCATTGGTAAAGATGCCTTGGCTGGGCATTGGTAAAGATGCCTTGGCTGGGCATTGGTAAAGATGCCTTGGCTGGGCATTGGTAAAGATGCCTTGGCTGGGCATTGGTAAATATGCCATTGCTGGGCATTTTTAAATATGCCATTGCTGGGCATTTTTAAAGATGCCTTGGCTGGGCATTGGTAAAGATGCCTTGGCTGGGCATTGGTAAAGATGCCTTGGCTGGGCATTGGTAAAGATGGGAAGTGAATGGCTGGTGGGGCCATCACTTCCTGCTTTGTTATTCTTTTGTTTCCAATGAATAAAAGAACCTGAGTTTCTGTGCTCTGTCCAGAAGCTTGACATTCCAGCTTGAAGCAGCATCGTTTCTGATTCTACCTGGTGCCATAAAGTACTTCACATTTCTTGTACCAAAGAGCATGATACAAATGTGCTTTGAAGCGCGAAGGAATTGTTTTGTGCTTTGTGTGCATTGAGACGCTGGATGTGCACATTTTGGCGCGGTGTGGATTTGCATACAAAGCCCAAGGGAATTCTTCCACCACACTTACATTCCATTTGTTTAGATACAGCATTGTAAGTTCCGAATTTTCAAATTTAAGAATTTAGGAATTTTCGAATTTAAGAATATTCTTAAAAATTTGCTTAACAGGTTTTCGTTAATTTGGATATTTCAGAATGAACTAATTTGTAGAAATTCGTTAAAAACCGAATTTGGAACAAAACGAATTGCACATGTCTAATGCCATGTAGTCCAGGTCAGAGGTGTATTTAGGTTTTGTGCTGCCCTAGGCCTGACTAAACTTGTGCAACGCCTAATTTAAATATGACCCACCCCTTCCTGTTTAAGACCTGCCCTGAAATCTCTTAATCTACAGAGATTTCTTCTCACTCCCTGTTTGGCTATGGGGCAGGAAATGAATGGATGGTAAAAAAAAAATAACAGGGGCTATAATCATCCCTTACTCAATCCAAAATGGAAAAAATGTGTTGCCTATAGTTCTACTTTAAGCACAAATTTCTGCTAAATTTTTGGAGAACTAAGAGGATATAACCATGCCAGTGGTGCAGCAGAAAGCATGTAGTACAGTGATGAAGGTATGTGGTCCAGGCAGTGAGGAAAGGAAGGATTGGGGGCAGGAACAAATAAATCTGTTTATTTTTCTCATTAGCAATCAACAGACATAAAATTAAGATTCCTTAATATGAACAACTGACACAAGCAATGGATTGCAGGAAAGTCCTACTACCTACCTGCCAGGTATAGGTGACCATGTCAGTGTCCCTTGTGTCTGCAGCATCCCTATCATATCGGCAGCAGTGCGGCCGCTTTATGGGAGCGCCAGACCGATTTGTCTTGTGGCCCAGTTTACATCATAAGACTGGCGCTACACTAAAAGTGGAACGCAAGCCTGCGGGAACTCTTTTCATGCTGCCCTTGCAAAGTGCTGCCCTAGGCCTGGGCCTTGTTGGCCTAGGCCAAGATACAGCGTTGGTCCAGGTGTTTTATTCTGTTGAAATATTTCTGGACAATATCAATATGCCAATTGTCCCCATTATGAATCTAGGCATCCCCAATTTCCTTTGTATACACAAAGTTGAAGAAGGTTCTTAATCTATTTGGCTTCTCCCTTAATGCACTGTAATGCAGTGATTTATTTTATTTTTTTAAAAGGTTTCTTGCTTTTTTATTAAATATACTTACAAACAAAATGCACAGGAATAATGGTACACCAGTCAATTAAGCTCACCATTTGATGCAAAAATACAATACCATAACATGTACAGTACAGACCAAAAGTTTGGACACACCTTCTCATTCAAAGAGTTTTCTTTATTTTCATGACGTTGAAAATTGTAGATTCACACTGAAGGCATCAAAACTATGAATTAACACATGTGGAATTATACTTAACAAAAAAGGTTCTTCAAAGTAGCCACCTTTTGCTTTGATTACTGCTTGGCACACTCTTGGCATTCTCTTGATGAGCTTCAAGAGGTAGTCACCTGGCGCAGCACCCTATCACTCTCCTTCTTGGTCAAATAGCCCTTACACAGCCTGGAGGTGTGTTTGGGGTCATTGTCCTGTTGAAAAATAAATGATGGTCCAACTAAACGCAAACCGGATGGAATAGCATGCCGCTGCAAGATGCTGTGGTAGCCATGCTGGTTCAGTATGCCTTCAATTTTGATTAAATCCCCAACAGTGTCACCAGCAAAGCACCCCCACACCATCACACCTCCTCCTCCATGCTTCACGGTGGGAACCAGGCATGTAGAGTTCATCCGTTCACCTTTTCTGTGTCGCACAAAGACACGGGGGTTGGAACCAAAGATCTCAAGTTTGGACTCATCAGACCAAAGCACAGATTTCCACTGGTCTAATGTCCATTCCTTGTGTTCTTTAGCCCAAACAAGTCTCTTCTACGTGTTGCCTTTCTTTAGCAGTGGTTTCCTGGCAGATATTCTACCATAAAGGCCTGATAAAAACAGTTGTAACAGTTGTAGACTGCAAAAGGTGGCTACTTTGAAGAACCTAGAATATGAAATATATTTTCAGTTGTTTCACACTTTTTTGTTATGTATAATTCCACATCTGTTAATTCATAGTTTTGATGCCTTCAGTATGAATCTACAATTTTCATAGTCATGAAAATAAAGAAAACTCTTTAAATGAGAAGGTGAGTCCAAACTTTTGGTCTGTACTGTATAAGGTAGTATCGGTATAACATTCTTCACCCAGAGCTACCCCCATCAAATCATTCTCTGCAGCTATTACCTTTTGTACCACCACCCCCTCCCTTTAGAATGTAAGCTCTACGAGCAGGGCCCTCCTGTACCTTTTGTATTGAACTGTACAAAACTGTACAACACAACTGTGTTGCCCCCCTATACATTGTAAAGTGTTGCATAAACTGTTGGCGCAATATAAATTGTGTATACATTTTTTTTTTGGAGCAAGGAAATGTCCATGCTTTTTTTTTTTTAAAGTGTATTTTGTGCGTGTACTCGAGAGAGGAGCCGGACTGCAGGAGTTGGGAGTAGGCAGGCCTCCCCCAGAGGCAATCTGCCACCTTTCTCCATGCCCCGGGTGGCAATGGCGGGTGTGTGAGGGGGTCCTCCCACACAGCCCGCCCTACCTGCTCCGCTTTGAAGCCCAACGGGGCAGATGGACTCCCTATAAGGGAGTGAGAGGATTTGCCCGCTCAACCAGCCCCGTTAGTTCTTCGCCTCTCTTTTTTAGAGACCGCGTGGTCAAAGTGCGTGCATGTTAACCCAATTTCGAGTGCGTGTAAGTGTGGTGGTTTTTGTGGGAGGGGGGTGGGCGTACTAAGCGCAGGCTTACCTCACATAGCACACCCACCGGGAGCCGGGCTGAGACCACCAAACTCAATTCACATGTAGCCGAGACCAGGATCCGAACCCCTAGCTGCAGAGGTGAATGGCTTATCAGCGCAGTGCCAATCGCGTTGAGCCACCGCAGCTCCCCTATAAATTGTGTATAATAATAATAATAATAATAATAATAATAATACTACAGTATGCTGGTTATCACCTGTATATACTAACAGACAATAATAGATTTGTCAATGTTATCATTAATGAAAAACAAAGAATAAAAGCATAAGTCTAGAAACCAAAACTGTGCACTATTTTAAGAGATATTAGTCACCGAATATCCAGGTATAAATATGTTTGTCTCTAATAATGGTTTAAAGTTTTTTTTTTTATCCCTGTGTCTGCCATATTTATTCCCAAAAACTTCATACCTCAGACAGGGTGTTAATTGTATCTGGGGTTTCAATTAATCTAAACCATGTTTTCTTAAATTTTTGGGGGGCATCCTCTAGCTATATATGAGTCTATAACAGTGTTTCTCAACTCAAGTCTTCAAGGTGCCCCAAAAGGTGACGTTTTCAGGCTTTCCACAGGTGATATGATCAGTTTCACTCCCTTTGGCCTGGGTTCACACTTGTACGACAAATGCTCAGACATGCGGAGCTCATGTCGCATGACGTGTGAAAACCAATGTTTCCCTATAAGAGCAGTCTTAACTGGTCCGACACAAGTTGGTCTGACTTTGAAAATGCTCCCTGCACTACTTTGGTCTGATTTTGATCCTACTTCATCTAGTGTATTGTTGGTTCACTTACCTTTTCCTTCGATTTCCCTTTGAAATCAAAGGAAAAGGTAAGTGAATCAACAATGCACTAGCTTAAAGGAATCTATTAAGAAAATAAAAAACAAACCTCTACAACCCTTTTAACTGATCTGACTTTGGCATGCGACTTGTGCTCTAATGATCTTGAAGGGGAGTTGATGACGACAAGGGCCTCTTCCCGACAACCCTGGCCGTTGGTTGTCAGGGTCTGAGGGCGGGGGACTTATCGGAATCTGGAAGCCCCCTTTAACAAGGAGGCCCCCAGATTCCGGCCCCCAACCCTATGTGAATGAGTATCGGGTACATTGTACCCCTACCCATTCACCTAAAAAAAAGTGTAAAAAATAAAACGCAGTACACAGGTTTTTAAAGTAATTTATTAGGTAGCTCTGGCGTCGTTTCCAATTTTTCTCCCCTCTCTGAGTCTTCTCCACCCTCTGCTGATGTCTTCTAGCCCTCTACGGTTCTTCTCCCTCTGTCCGCTGTCTTCTGCCTCTGCCGGGTCTTCTCCGCTGTCTTCTCCCTCTGTTCTTCCGATGTTGACTCAACACTCTCTCACTCTCCAATGCTGGGTGCGCGGTATGGCACTACTTTTATTGGCATGGGGCGTAGTCACCGTGTGACGTCATCTTGAGGCCCACCCCTTATGATGACATCACCACCCAGGGCATTATGGGTGGTGATGTCATAAGGGGTGGGCCTCTGGTGATCCCGCCCATGCCAATATAAGTAGTGGCACATCGCACACCCAGCATTAGAGTGGGAGAGAGCGTTGAGTCAACATTGGAAGAAGGACAGAGGGAGAAGATAGCTGAGAAGACTCGGCAAAAGAGCAGGAAGACATCGGAGAAGACCCGGCAGATGCATAAGACAGAGGGAAAAGAACAGGAGACGGAGAAGACATCAGCAGAAACTGAAGAAGACCCGGAGAGGGGAGAAGAAATCGAAAGCAACGCCAGAGCTGCCTTAATAAACTACTGTGTACTGCATTTTATTTTTGACACTTTTTTGGGGCGAATGGGTAGGGGTACCCCATACTCATTTACATAGGGGTGGGGGGCCAGGATCTGGGGGCCCTCTTGTTAAAAGGGGCTTCCAGATTCCAATAAGACCCGCAGACCCTGACAACCACCAGGCAAGGGTTTTCGAGAAGAGGTCCTTGTCCCCATCAACATGGGGACAAGGACCAAACCAGACCAAAGGGCCTGGTATGCTCTTGGAGGGGGAACCCATGCTGGTTTTCTCTTTACATTTTTGTGGAGTTCCCCCTAAAGATTCATACCAGATACAGTGCCTGGTATTGGCAGGGATTAAAATCGGATCCCTGTTCATTGAAGTCGGACGCATGTCAGACTTGAAGTCGCAAGGCAAAGTCGGATCCACAGTCGTACCCAGGGCTGCTGTTAGAAATCATGGGGCCCCGTACAGACTACCTGACGGGGCCCCCTTTAATCCCGCCCTCAACCCCACCCCAGGCCCCTCCCCCCCACCTCTGCAGATTTCTCACCGTTTACATATGCACACACAATCATTATGGCTCATCAGTACAGGGGAACAGAGACGGTTTAATTTTTTTTTTCAATTTTATTTTATTAACAAAAAATGTTTTCACTGTGTCTTCATTTTTTTGTATCTCTTTTATTGCTATCAGAAGTAATGAACAACATCCCTAGTTATAGCATGGGGCAGTGACAGGTCCCCTTTATGGAGAGATCTGGCGTCTATTAGACCCCATATCTATCCTCTGGTCTCCAAAGCATCTGATCAAACCCAGATTGGTTTGATCAGTTGCTTGTTCAAGCCGGTCATTGCTCCTGGTTTCTGACACAGCACACAGTGGGAGGAACTACATTAGTTCTACTCACTGTGTCCCAGGAACTTGATGCTGCTGCTCACAGGACCCGATTGCATTGGAGAGCCCAGCAAAGGTGGTGGTGTGATGGTGGTGGATAGGGTTGCCAACCGTTACGTAAAATACGGAATCGTACCGTATTTTAAAGACAAAAGTGCTGTTCCGTATCAGACCGATACGGAACGCACTTTGTTCCGTTTTCCGCTCGTCAACACAGGCTTCGCCGTCGGCGCTCGGCGTCCCCTCCCCTCCGCGGCCTTCTGACCAATGTCGTGACGTCATCCGGCACGGCACGGCACTGGTCAGAAGGCCGCGGAGGGGAGGGGACGCACAACACAGGCAGTTATTGCTATTATTGGTCACACTCACAGGCAGCTCACAGCAGGCATTGGTCAGAAGGCCGCGGAGGGGAGGGGACGCATAACACAGGCAGTGATTGCCATTATTGGTCACACTGACTCACAGGCAGCTCACAGGCATTGGTCAGAAGGCCGCGGGGGGGGAGGGGACGCCGACGCACACAGACAGTCATTGGTCAATGGTTGGTCACAGCTCACAGGCATTGGTCAGAAGGCCACAGACAGTCAGTCACTCATCACAACAACCCCCACCCCTTACTTTTTCCGCCCGGCGCTGGCTGACAGAGAGAAGAATTTTAAAAATAACTACCTCCTCCGAGCAGCCAGCAAAAAAGAAAAGAGCGCAAAAATACAGAATTGAATGGGAAAATGACTACCCGTGGCTGGAATGCGTGAGGGACAATGAATACAAGGCCAATTGTACCATATGCCGTCGCGTTTTTTCTATTTCTAACGGCGGAGTGTGTGATATTAAGCAGCACGCATCAGGAGATAATCACAAGAGGAGCGAGAGGCTGCGGGCACAGGAGGGAACGATGTCGAGGTTCCTTGTTCGTCAGACGTCTCCAGAGGCTGATATGGTAGGCTATGTGTAATTATGTGGATTTTTAAAACTCAAATATAGTTGATAATATTTAAAGAGATAGTACAAGTTTAGCCTAACATTCCATCTGTCTACCCAGTGTTCCCCCTTGTGTTCCTGTGATGTCCCACTGACCCACTCCCTCATAATGTGTCAATCATTTCTGAATCCTGATGGGTTTCTTAACCTCTTCCCCACCGCGCCATAGCTAAAATACTGCTACAGCGCAGTGGGGTTCTCCTGGGACGACGTCCCTGGGACGTCCTCCCAGAATGCTTCACTCGCGCGCCCCCTGGGGCGCGCTCCGGGAAACATCTGTGAGCGCCGGGTCTAGAAGACCCGGCGCTTCACAGATTGCGGTAAATTGCCGCTGATAGCGGCAGTTTACCACGTGATCGCTCCATCAAATGACGGAGCGATCACTTGTAAACAAACCGGGGTCATGTCATGACGCCGGTTCCTCCCTCTCCTCTCTGTACCGATCGGTACAGTGTGAGAGGAGAGGGGGGAGAGCACGGGGTGTCAGCAGCTGCTGCGGGCTGGATCTATGACAAATGTAGTCACAGATCCAGCCATCCTTCCCTGCGCAATGCTCTGCAATACCAGTAATACTCTGCAATACCCCCCACACTCTGCAATACCCCCCATACTCTGCAATACTCTGCAATACCCCCCACACTCTGCAATACCCGCTAATATGACAGAAACAAGATTTATTTATTTATTTTTTTACTGAATTTTCAGTGTTTTTTCTTTTATAGCGCAAAAAATAAAAACCGCAGAGGTGATCAAATACCACCAAAAGAAAGCTCTATTTGTGGGGAAAAAAGGACAAAAATTTCAGATGGGCACAATGTTGTATGACTGAGTTATTGTCATTCAAATTGTGAGAGCACCGAAAGCTGAAAATTGGTCCGGTTAGGAAGGGGGTTTAAGTGCCCAGTGGTCAAGAGGTTAATATGGTACCCTGGCCTGGAGGAGGGAAATAATTATAGATTTAGATAGGTCATGGTTTAAAAAAGGGTGGGGTCTTTGAAGGGGGTTCAAAGATCAGCAAAGTTTATTCAAATGACACTTGTAATTTGTTTTTGACACTTTAAAATCTATTTTCTTTATTATCTTTTTTTTTATTTTTATTAATTCGTCACAAAGCATAGGCTTACAAATGGTATATCTCTTGCTTTAGGTCACTGCTGCTGAGCTAGCACATGTATATCATACAGTGAAGCACAATTTGAGCTACAACAGTTCTGACTGTGGGCTTAAGCTCTGTCACCGAACACTGAGTGATTCTAATATTGTCAAGAAAATGTCCTGTGGGAGAACAAAAGCAGAGGCACTCGTCACAGAAGTCCTTGCCCCAAAGGCAGTAGAGGAGGTGATCAAGAAATTAAAAAGTGCTGAGAATCCACCTCCATTCTCTATTCAAACTGATGCATCGAACAAGGGCAATCGCAAGATGTTTCCCTTGGCTGTACAGTTTTTTACTGCAGAGAGCGGGGTCATGAACAAGTTGATAGATTTTGTTGAAAATCCAGATGAATCTGCTGAGGGAATAGTCACTACAATTCGGAGCTCTCTTGGAAACCTGGGCCTGAGTTTGGATGATGTGTCTGCATTCAGTGCTGATAATACAAATGTCAATTATGGAATCCACAATTCAGTATTCTCAAAATTAAAAAGTTCCAACAGTGATCTCCTCAGAGGCAACTGCCATGCCCATATTGTACATAACACCATAAAGTATGCCCTGGATCAACTCACACAGGCAGCACAGACAGCATGTGTTCTGTCATGGATCTGTCAGTGTCAAATGGCTTTCGGTTTCTGACTTTGGCTGTACTGTGCGTTACATACTTTAACCCAGTACAGCCATAACAAAAGTAAACACCCAACAGCAATATGACACACTGTGACAGATCCATTACAGAGCACATGCTGACTATGCTGCCTGTGTAAGTATCATAATTCTAAATAAATATAATGTAACATGCCATGCTGTGTGTAAGCCATACACAGTGAGGACTGTGTGCTCTGCAGCCATGGTATGGTGCCCGGGTTCTTGCTCCCTTGTCAGCCTCATCTCAGTCGGCACTCTGCACATGAGGAGTTGAGGACAGGAGGCGGAGTGCAACATCATATCACTCCACCAGGGAAGGCAGTGAGCAGCAGTGGCCGGGACTAATTAAAAAGCAGAGTAATGTGCGGTACAGTTTTATGTACATCCGCCCGAAAAACAAGAAATAGTCCCACCACTGCGCTCACATCCTGAGCCCCTCTGATGACCTGATGGGGCCCAGGAATGTGTAATTACAGCCCCTTCCCTTAGCAAGTAGTAGCAGGGGAAGTTTAGAAAGCTGTATTTTTTAATAGACAGAAATTAACTGTAAAGTTGTCCGGGCCCCCCTGTGGAGCTGCTGAGGTACGGGCCCAGTACAACAGGGCTGCCTGTACTGCCCTATCAGCGGCCCTGGTCGTACCACTGTCGTATCATACCAGTGTGAACCCGGCCTACGTAATTACCACAGCCATTTCATTTCAGGGAAATACTAAAAACATGACCTGTTGGGACGCCTTGAGGACTGAACTTGAGAAACACTGATCTATAAAGTGTTACCACACTGTTAATTAGTGCTTCCCAGTCCCTCAAGCATACAGAGGAAGTATGTACAGTATTTATTTTAATGCTGTCAACTTCTATAAACAGAAATACAATGATCTTAGCAGTAAAGAGCCCAAATATATAGCTGCCTAATATAATATGGGTGGTTGATGCTTTCCTGGGGAGTATACTGAATCCTACTCTATCCATTCTTGGACTATATACAGCCACACCTTTCTGTGACAGACGGGTCTGGCTGTTACCCAGTAATAAGACCTATATTTGTCTAAATGGTTGAATTTTCAAGTCTCTAATACTACGGACCAAACACAGTTATGAAAGGCCTTGGATATACCACCTCCTCTCCTATTTCTTTCTTTTTAATCATCCAGGTGTTTATCATGTAGTTTTGATTTACGTTACTCTGCAATAAACCCCATAGGAAGAAATATTTTTGTTCCTTTGCTACAAATTTGGCCTCTAGCAAGGGTAGAATACCTTTTTCTCTTTCCTCTTCATATGATAAACCTTGAGGTCCCATCTGGAGCCTCCCATGTGGGTTAATTGTGTGCTGATAAGATAGTGAGACCTGTTCTTTTCGATCATTCCCAAGTGTGTCCTGACAAAGCAAAATAGCGAAAACGCGTTGACTCACAGATGCTCACTGCTGTCCATTTGGTGTCAACCTTCTGTTCATATCATAGTATCTTTCTGTGTTTAAAGTAGTTTTTTTTAAACTCTTTCTATACTTGATCTGTTTGTGAGCGATTCGTTATTAATAAAATATTTTTTTTTTATTCACTCGTCCATCCTGCCTACAAAGTCTGACCCAGAGTCATTGACTCTTATTTTTTAACAAGCTGCCTATATTGGGATGCTTGCCTTTACACGCACATGAACTTTAATGGCATTGCAGTCTTAGTCCGTAGGGTTCAATATTGAATTGGCCCACCCTTTTCAGCTATAACACTTCAACTCTTCTGAGAAGGCTGTCCACAAGGATTGGGAGTGTGTCTATTGGAATGTTTGACCAATCTTCAAGATGCATTTGTGAGGTCAGGCACTGATGTGGATGAGAAGGCCCGGCTCGTAGTCTCCGCTCAAATTTATCCCAAAGGTGTTCTATTGAGTTGAGGTCAGGACTCTGTGCAGGCCAGTCAAGTTCCTCCACCCCAAACTCGCTCATACATGTCTTTATGGATCTTGTTTGTGCACTGGTGTGCAGTCATGTTGGAACAGGAAGGAGCCATCCCCAAACTGTTACTAAAAAGTTGGGAGCATGAAATTGTCCAAAATGTCTTGGTATGCTGATGCCTTAAGAGTTCCCTTTACTGGGACCAAGGGGCCAAACCCAACCCCTGAAACCCTGACCTCAACCCGATAGAACACTTTTGGGATGAGTTAGAGCAGAGACTGTGAGCCAGGCCTTCTCACTCCAACATCAGTGCCTGACCTCACAAATGCGCTTCTGGAAGAATGGTCAAACATTCCCATAGACACATTTCTAAACCTTGTGACCAGCCTTCCCAGAAAAGTTGAAGCTGTTATAGCTGCAAAGCGTGGGCCAATTTTATATTGGACCCTACGGACTAAGACCGGGAGGCCATTCAAGTCCATATGCATATAAAGGCAGGTGTCCCAATACTTTTGATAATATAGTGTATGAATATGATTAGCATTATTGGAAATCATTACAAAAATAATGATAAACAGTAGCAAAAAAAAATTATTTTGAAATATCAGATGGAAAACCCAATGATAACTGTTAAACCCAAAGACAGAGAATCCATAATTCCTAGAGAAAAATACAACTACCGTATACAAACCATGAATTCCTAATAGCATTTCCTTTCATGAGAAAATATTTTTAGTGGACAGGTTTGACAGACGTCAAAATATTTCCTACACTTGTAGTATTTTTAGCTCTCTTTATCTTTTATTCAACACTTATGTATTCCGCAGCCTGTCTTCCTAACAAGAGGTAAACATTTCCTCTCTGGAATGCTAGAAGGATTTTTTAATAAATCATACTACATGGTTGAGTTCAAGTTGGTTTACTGAAACAAAGATACTTCCCGAAAATATGGCTGGTATCCATATTTGTTTAAGAAGAACATACTAAAAGTTATAATTACCAACAAGTAGATTTGCAAATAATCTGACTGTGCATGCTATTGAATAGACTACCTGCCTGATCGCAGTCAATATAAATGCTTGTAGCGCTACCCTCCTGAGGGCCACTGACTGATGCTAGTTCTCTAGAACTGCCCCAACCTTGCAAACACCTCGGCTCTTCTGATGCCACGTACACACCATCACTTTATGTGATGAAAAAAAAGACATTTTTAAAAACGTCATTTTAAATGACCGTGTGTGGGGAAAACGTGGTTTTATGTCTTCTGAAAAACGACGAAAAAAACATTTGAGCATGCTTCAATTTTTTGATTCGTTTTTCAAAACTTCGTTTTTTGTGTCACAAAAAATCACCGTGTGTAGCTAAAACGACGTTTAAAACAACTTTTTTAAACCTGCGCATGCTCAGAAGCAAGTTATGAAGCGAGCTTCAATGCAAAAGAGTGCTGAACGTCACCTCGCTTTGCTAGAGCATTTTGAAAAAACGATGGTGTGTAGGCAACGTCGTTTTTGAAAATGAAGTTTCAAAAACGTCGTTTTTTTACTTCACAAATAATGTCGTTTTTTTTCATCACATAAAGTGATGGTGTGTACGCGGCATGACACTCTAAGCCAGGGGTCCTCAAACTTTTTAAACAGGGGGCCAGTTCACGGTCCCTCAGACTGTTGGGGGGCCGAACTATTGTTTAAAAAATATAAACCTATGCACACATTTTATTTAAAATGTGCAAAAAAACAGAAAAAAACGATACAATATTTAAAATAAAGAACAATTTTAATCACCATAAACTTATTAGTATTTCACAGACTCCCCTCATCACCGAACCACCATTACAGATTCCTCTCCATCACAGATCTCCCCCCCCCCCAAAGACTCCCCCCATATTAGGCCCCCCCTTTACAAAGCCCCTCCCAACACAAACTTCTCTCCATCACAAAGCCCCCAATAACTGACTCCCATCACGAAGCCCCCCAACACAAACTCCTCTATATAACAAAGCCCCCAATAACAGACCCCCCACCACAAACTCCTCTCCATCAAAAAGCCCCCATAACAGATGCTTCCAATCATAAAGCCCCCAACACAAACTCCTCTCTATCACAAAGCCCAGAATAACAGACCCCCCCATCACAGACCCCCATAACAGACTCCTCTCCATCACAGATTCCACCCATCAAAAAAAAACCATATCAGGTCCCCCCCATAGCATATCCCCCCATCACAGGCTCCCCCATCACAAAGCCCACCAACACAAACTCCTCTTCTCACATAGCCCCCTATCACAGACTCCCCCCATCATAGATCTCCCCCTATCACAGATCCTCCATCGATATTACACTGCCGCCCCTTCTATAACATCCCAGCACTCCACCTCTCTGCTACCTCAATCACACAAGACGCAAAGCATGGCAGGTCCGGACAAAGAGGGGTACTTTGCTAGTGAAAGGCAGGTGTTTGCTGAAACCGCCCCGCTGCTTAACTCAAAGGACCCGCCTTTTGTCCGGACCTCTCGCGTTTCTCATCTTGTGTGATAAAAAGGTAGCAGAGGGGGGGGGGGGGGGGGGAATTGCTGCGATATTAAAGGGGCAGTTCGCAGGCCGTGTAAACCACACTGGCGGGCCGGATCCAGCCCTCGGGCCATAGTTTGAGGACCCCTGCTCTAAGCTCAGACACGAATTAGTAAACATCATTCAGTAACCTTGTCACCAACAGTACCCAGCACAAAGTAAAGGCAATGAACACCGACTTTAAGGAACAGTGGGCCAGATTCACAAAAGAGATACGACAGCGTATCTCCTGATACGCCGTCGTATCTCTGTGTTAGGGCCGTCCTAACTATGCGACTGATTCATAGAATCAGTTACGCATAGCTAGCCCTAAGATCCGACAGGTGTAATTGAATTACACTGTCGGATCTTAAGGATGCAATTCTAGGCGGCCGGCGTAGAATATGCAAATGAATACTTACGGCGATCCCCGAACGTCCCGTCGATCTAACTGTACGTCGTTTCCGTCAAGTTACGCCGCTTAAAATTAGGGCTGAGCCCTAGTTGTCCTAAGCCATGTTAAGTATGGGCGTCGTTCCCGCGTCGAAATTTAAAAATCAACGTTGTTTGCGTAAGACGTCCGTGAATGGCGATGGACGCCATTTACGTTAACGTCTAAGCAAATGATGTCGGTGCGACGTCATTTAGCGCAATGCACGTCGGGTGATTTACCCGATGGAGCATGTGCAGTACGCTCGGCGCGGGAACGCGCCTAATTTAAATGGTGCCCGCCCCATTTGAATTGGGCGGGCTTGCGCCAAGCGCATTCACGATACACCGCCGCAAGTTTACAGGTAAGTGTTCTGAGAATCAGGCACTTACGCTGTAAACCTGCGGCGGTGTAACGTAAATCACATACGTTACGCTGCCCAGGAGCAACGTAATTATATGTGAATCTGGCCCATTATATTTTGTAATTCAAAGTAGTTCAGGTTAATAATATAGACAATCAGTTTACATCAGTACAGTCAAATAATATTATAAAAGTAGGCACATTTAACATAGAAAATATTGAATAGGCAGTTTGAAACAGGTAACAATGAGACAGTGAGTGGAGCAGTATAGATTATAGCAGTGCTATCAGACTGACTGTGGAAAGGAGGTCTGCAGCCAATGCAGTCAGACTCCACACAGCAACTGGTGCAGAATTTTGGAGGAGAGTATTAGTTATGAGTATAGGCAACGCTGTATCCTGGCCTAGGCCAACAAGGCCAAGACCTAGGGCAGCACTTTGCAGGGGGGCAGCACGGAAAGAGTCCTCACCCGCTTGCGCTACACTGTTAGTTAGTCTAGCGCTCCCATAAAGTGGCCACACTGCTTCCGGTATGCGGGAGGCCGGCATTCCACAACTGTGGGGGGGGGGGGGGGGGTGTCACAAACCTTTCTCACTGTGCTATGCGTTTTCTGCTGCTCCATTGGCATAATTACATCTTATTTCTCTCCATAAAATTATCAGAAAATTGTGCTTAAAGCAGAACTATAGGGTTATAGCCCCTGTCAGGATATTCTTTACCATTCCTGTCCCATTGCAGAGATTTCCCTTCACTTCCTGCCCCATAGCCAAACAGGAAGTGAGAGGAAATCTATGCAAATTAGGGGAATCTATTGCCCCCCCAGCCCCTCAGAACTAGGGTCCCCACTCAAATAACTTCAGGGCGGGCCTTAAACAGAATGGAATGTGGCCTTGACAGGAAGGGTGGGTCATATTTAAATTAGGGGGTGCACAAGTTTAGTTAGGCCTAGGGAAGCACAAATCCTAAATACACTACTGAGTATAGGATATATACCCTGGGTGATTACTAAATATCTGTATGTGCGTAGGGGGAACAGTCAGTTCGTATTTGAAGCTGAATCATCTGCCAGCAATAGTTGGAGCCCCTTAACACTTGAGGTATATTTACTAGTGACTGAGCCAGACCTGCATGCAGTGGGGATAAGGTAGCAAGGACTCCGTCATCTAGATGGGGTAGAGATGTCTGCTGCTAGCAGTATCAATGCATAAAAAAAACACAAGGAGCTGGGCAAACCTCCTTCTCACCAATCCCAATTAAAGATAGGACTCCAGTCCAAGAAGGTGGGATGAGCAGGCTTTGGATCAACAGTAGGACTGAGTGGGGAGTGCACAGTGGGTAGCAATCAGTGCGGATGTCTCTGCGCCTTAAGCCCCTGAGGAAAGCAATGTAGCTGGATGTCTGGCACTGAGATGTGTGGTGTCACTAAACCTCTGGTGTTGGTGGAGATCGATTTAAGATCTGCTGAATGTGTGAAGCTGGATTATTGTCTCCCTTTAGGCAGAACAGCAGCACCTAACCAACATGTCAGATGTCCCTGGCCTAAGAGAGTGAGCAGACCAGTAACAGTCACATTTATAGACTTTCCCATAATCTCCTATTGTTCCAGATCAATGGAGTTATATTTCAAAAAGCAGTCTTATGCCATGTACACACGATCGGTTCGTCGTAGTGTTTTACAACACCGCGTTGGACACAATAGGATTTTTAACCGATGATGTGTAGGCAAGACTGATAAAATCCAGCTTCATCGGATATCTGATGAAAAAATCCATCGGTCCGTTTTCATCAGACGAACCGATCGTGTGTACAGGTCATTACGCTTCAGTAAATGTCGGATGCAGGACTGCAAATCCCCAAATCCTCTGCTTCAAGAAAGAAAGGGCAATCTCCCTCTAGAGATGGAAAATTATGTGATGAAATGCCACAAGCATTTGGGGGGAAACAAACAGCAAATTCGCTAAATGTATCTACGGTATATGATGACAGCAAATGTGTGTATATACTGTTACTTATCATGCTTTTCTTTAGACTCCTGCAGGATTGAAAGGTTTGACATATTTCTATGGGATGCAAATTTGCTTCAATGAATCTGCTTATATTATTAATGGTTAACTGAAGGACCAACTAGAAAAATTGTCTTACAATAACTATATGAAATACCTGTATTTATAGTACTCAGTATATGAAGTCCTTAAAGCTTACTTTAAGTCTCTCTATTGGGTGGCTTTGGCCCCACCCCCTGGCGTCGCCATTATGGCAAGCGTGCAGATGTGCTAAAGGGCACTGCCCACCCTTCGTGTCCTGACAGAGCTGGTCGGTGTATCTGCACACATGCAGGAGATTTCACATGCATGTGCAAAGATGGCAGAGGTTTGGGACTTTCTTAAAGTGCTACTAAGGGGCCTTTCACTTTTCCATTTTTGATGGATGAAAAATAGAGCTTTTATCCATAAAAAAAAAAAAAAACGAATGTTCCGATCATCCGCTGTCATGTGTTTTTCCATAGGAATGCCTTGATGTCCGTTTTGCATCCGTTAACAGATGGATGAAAAACGGACGAACGGTCCGTAGGTGTGAAAGGGGCTTAAAGTCTTGTTTTTTTTTTTTTTTTGCTTAAAAATAACAAACATGTTATACTTACCTGCTCTGTGCAATGGTTTTGCACAAAGCAACCCCAATCCTCCTCTTCCCAGGTCCCTCTTTGGTGCTCCTGGCCCCTCCCTCCAGTCGAGTGCCCACATAGCAAGCAGCTTGCTATGGGGGCACCAGAGCTGAGCTGTTGGTCTGTGTGCCTACTCAGACACGGAGCCGTGGCATTGCCCCCCTCCCTCTCTCCTCCTTGGATCACTGACTTTGACAACAGCAGGAGCCAATAGCGCCCCACTGCTGACTCAACCAATGAGGAGGGGAGTCCCAGCAGCCAAGTCTTTCCTGCAACATCGATTGAGATGGACTCAGGTAAGTATTAGGCTGAGGGGGGATGCATTAAGATAAATAAAACCTTCTGACTTTGCAACCACTTTAATAGCTGTCATTTAGCACGCGCAGTCCTCTGTGCATGCGCAAATGTCCAAGGGAACCTGCTTGTGCACCTGAAACCCTGCGGCACATCTGCACAAGTATAGAATCTGGATGGGGGGGGGGGTAAAAAACATCACCAGGTGAGAAATGTGGAAGTGCTGCTTTGTAACAATGCCTTAACCACTTGCTTACTGGGCACATATACCCCCCTCCTGCCCAGGTGAAATTTCAGCTTCCGGCACTGCGTCGCTTTAACTGACAATTTCGCAGTCGTGCGATGTGGCTCCCAAACAAAATTGACATCCTTTTTTACCCACAAGTAGAGCTTTCTTTTGGTGGCATTTGATTACCTCTGCGGTTTTAATTTTTTGCGCTATAAACAAAAAAGAGCGACAATTTTGAAAAAAAAATACAATGTTTTTTACTTGTTGCTATAATAAATAGCCCAATTTTTAAAAAAATATCATTTTTTTCCTCAGTCTAGGCCGATACGTATTCTTCTACATATTTTTGGTAAAAAAAAAAAAAAATCGCAATAAGCGAAAGTTATAGCACCTACAAAATAGAGGACAGAATTATTATTTTTTATTATTATTTTTTTTACTAGTAATGGCGGCGATCTGCAATTTTTATTGGGACTGCGACATTATGGCGGACACATCGGACACTTTTGACACATTTTTGGCACCATTCACATTTATACTGCGATCAGTGCTATAAATATGCACTAATTACTGTATAAATGTGACTGGCATTGAATGGGTTAACACTAGGGGGTGAGGAAGGGGTTAAATGTGTACCCTGAACAGTGTTCTAACTGTGGGGGAAGGGGACTGACTGGAGGAGGTGACCGATCTGTGTCCCTATGTACAAGGGACCAGTGGCGGCTGGTGCCCCATTATTTTGGGGGGGCACAAACAAAGCCCCAACCAACCCCATAACCCCCCCCCCCGGTCACTCGCCCACAATAGGTCCTACAAATAGATATACAGTCAGACAAATAGAAAGACAGACAGCAGACAGACATTGTGTGGAAATAGAGACAGATGGATAAATATACAGACAGATAAATAGACAGATGGAGAAATAGATAAACATTGGTAGGAGGGGGGGGGGGCAGACAGATAGATAGATATACAGATAGATATACAGATAGATATACAGATAGATAGATAGATAGATATACAGATAGATAGATAGATAGATATACAGATAGATAGATAGATAGATAGATAGATATACAGATAGATAGATATACAGATAGATATGGGTATGTACAATCTTGCGCCACAGAACCAAAGTATAAAAAGACTGTGAGGGTCAAATGTATAATAATAAATGTAAATACTTAAATTAGTGCTAATCAAAGTGATAAATGAAATAAAGCTGCTCCCCAAAAATTCAGGAACCTGAAGATAATGTGCGATGAGTGAGGGTAGGGGGCGCTAAAAAGCTAAATTATAAATAAACCTGGATGAATAAATCAAACAATTAAAGTCTGTGTTATTTCCATATGGTGCTCAAACAAATGTCCAAAGTATTGTACTTAAAAGTCCATGCATAGTTCAGAAGCGTGAAAAAAATGCAAAATAAATGTGCAGTGAAGAAAATATGCTGTGCATAAAAAACAAATCCTGTCTGGAATAAAGTTGCGTGAAGTAGTAGTATTTCAAAAGTGAAGCCTTCACCAGAACACAAGTAATTCACCCGATGTGGCAAATGAATAGATGGCTCCTTACCAAAACTACATGACCCTTTAATTAAAAAGAAGTCATTAGCGCTTTGTTTACACCCAGGTAAACCAATGCAGACTCAGAGGGATCCAATCCGCCACACTTAGCCAGATCCAAGCCGGATTGCAGATGTCAAACATATAAGGGAAAGGAATCCGCAAATAGTGTAACACTGTTTTATTGAGCGAATATAAAAACAAAGATAGCCAACTGGCTCCTTACTTTGTCCGGTGCCCAAAGAACCCGGCACTGAGGCTGCTGCGCATATGTCAGGGAGAAGACCGATCTCTTACGCCGTGAGGGCCGGTTTGCGTTCCACAGCCGACAACCTGCAGGACCGGAAGGTGTAGTATGTCTGCGTGACCACTGAACGCCTCGACGTACGTTTCGTATGGAAATTACGTCATCAGGAAGCGTGAGTGGTCACGCTACAGACTTGTATTTATGGGCGGAAATCAAATTGAGTGACGGGGAATGGACCAATCACAGCCTCGGTCCCGGTCTCAAGCGAACAACCACAACTTTAACAAATAAACAATGCATGATATCAATCGATCGGCTATTTATAAAACACATCATGACAATTCATCATACAAAATTCATTAGATAAGACTATAATAGATTATCACAATAAAATGATGTCATATAATGATATATGTAATAAAATAGACAAATTAAAACAATTTATGATAAAAAAGCGTCACTGCCATCCCATTTAGACAAATATCTCCCATAATGTGAGTGGGTTGCAAAGACCAAACACAGTGGAGGATTGGAAATGGATGGTAGGAAAATATGCTCTTTAGTGAAGCCCAATAATATATAATGGGTGAATCCCCCAAAAATATAGCATGCTCAACAGAAATAATAAAAGAATTTGAATTTAAAAAATATATAATAACTGTCACCCGGATCACATCTGCTGGGGTACAGATGTGAGATCTTAAACAAGAATTTATTCGTTGGTAAGAAAACAATTGAGGTCCAACTCAATATTCAGGCCCAACGGCTGCATCGTTTGTAGACGATACAACCATTGGGTCTCATTCTGGGATACAGCTTTTTTGAGGTCGGTACCTCTCCAGTGATTAGTAATTGTCACGATCGCTATCGTGCCAAACAGACAGCGAGGCGTGGTCACGCCCCAAGTGGCTCTGGGTGGGATTGAACCCAGGACTTCTCCTTCACTGCTCCAGATCTTTGCCTCTGAGCCACTTCTCAAGTTCATATTCTGCTTGCTGTCCATCAAAGCCTGGTTCTGAACTATGTGCTGATTGCCTGTCTTTGAATCTCCCTGCAATCTGCACCTGTTTATCCTGGTCCAGCTGAGGCAGGTTTCCTAATCAACCAGGGTATAAAGCCCTGCCTCACTATGAGGCAGGTGTCAGTTCATTGTACTCTGCTTGTCCTGTCTGTGCCAACGGTTCCTGTGTTCCTGTGATTGTCTTCAGCTACAAGACTGACCCCGGCTTCTGACCCTTTGGCTTACGTACCCTGGATTGCTGCTGTCTCCTGCCCTCTGACCCCGGCTTGTACTTTTGGACTTTCCCTGTCTTCTCCATCCCTTGACCCACGGCTTGTGCCCCGGACTTGTCTTTGGTTCCTGTCTGCAAACCCTGAACTTTCCGTCAGTACTTACCTGACTCTCTCTGGAATCCTGGGCCACGGCTATACTATCATGGGCTAATCTCTATCTAGCCCCCGTGCACAGACTCACAGCCCAGCTAGTGTCTTACCTGTATTACCTTGGGCTGTGTGTACCTGCAAAATGGACTCCACACAAGGTAAGCCCTTACATAATGAACTGACCAATAACATGGAGTCCACAGAGTTGTATAAAATGCTCACCTCCCTGGCTCTGCAAGTCTCCAGCCTGGGCCATACCTTTCTGGAAATACAGCAAGAAATTCAATTACTTAAAGGGACAGCACGCCCAGCCCCAGAACCAGCATGTCCTGAGCCGTTTGTTGTTATGCCAGAGAAATTTGATGGTAGCCGTGCATCCTTCTTGTGTTTTAAAATGGATTGTGAGCTGTTGTTTACTCTTAAACCTAAGACCTATGCCACGGACTATGTTAAGGTTCGCGCTTCAATCAACCTGCTCACAGGGCAAATCAAATCATGGGCTCATCAGTTGTTACAGGAAAAGAGTCCAGTCTTGGACACCTGGGAAACTTTCATGTTTGCTCGGGACTCTAACATTTCTGTTTCCAAGAGAACCAGTGTTCCCAAGTCCACTCTCGGTTCACGTGGCCTACGAGTATCCAGGGACAGGAATTCCCAGTACAGATATGACACCAAGCCAGCCCAGCATGTGCCAAGGTATGAAGCTCCAACACGACATAGCCTTGACGCTCCTGTGGATGCACACACGCCTACCTTGGAGGATGAGGAACCCATGCAGATCGGGGCCATCCGGTCCAGCCTATCTAAGGTAGAAAGAGAGCGGAGGAGAGGCTATGGACTTTGTTTTTATTGTGGTGTTAGCGGGCACCTTATATCTCTCTGCCCAACTCGCCCACCTCGGCCAAGGGTTCTTCAGGTGGGTACTATTGGGAGTTTTTTCTATACCTCAGAATCTGTACCTACCTTCCCATTTGAAGTTTCAGTTCCTGTGTGTCCAGTTCCTGTGTGTCCAGTTCCTGTGTGTCCAGTTCCTGTGTGTCCAGTTCCTGTGTCCCCAGTTCCTGTGTCCCCAGTTCCTGTGTCCCCAGTTCCAGTTCCTGTGTCCCCAGTTCCAGTTCCTGTGTCCCCAGTTCCAGTTCCTGTGTCCCCAGTTCCTGTGTCTCCAGTTCCAGTCCCTGTGTCTCCAGTTGCTGTGTCTCCAGTTGCTGTGTCTCCAGTTGCTGTGTCTCCAGTTGCTGTGTCTCCAGTTGCTGTGTCTCCAGTTGCTGTGTCTCCAGTTGCTGTGTCTCCAGTTGCTGTGTCTCCAGTTCCTGTGTCCCCAGTTGAAGTTCCAGATCATGTCTCCCCAAGTGAAGTTCTTCCACCTGACTGCACATATGCCTCGAATGGTACTATGGTCCGTAAGCAGGATCTAGCAGTGTTTGAACAAGCTTTACAAGCAGTGAGTGCACCCCCTACCAGTACTTCAAAAGCAACGAAGTCCAAAAAGAAAAAGAAAAAGTCTTCGGACTCTGTCGTTGGTGCTTTGTTTCCCCATGGTTTGGACGAGAACTGTTTGTATGGCATGGATGCCTATGGCAACATATCTCTCCTGTCGGACGATGTGTTTGACTACTCTAGTGAAGAGGGTGGTTTGGACTTTACAGACTGTGTCTATGAGGAAGCTCCTTCCAACGCCCGGAGGGCGTTTTTAAGGGGGGGGAACTGTCACGATCGCTATCGTGCCAAACAGACAGCGAGGCGTGGTCACGCCCCAAGTGGCTCTGGGTGGGATTGAACCCAGGACTTCTCCTTCACTGCTCCAGATCTTTGCCTCTGAGCCACTTCTCAAGTTCATATTCTGCTTGCTGTCCATCAAAGCCTGGTTCTGAACTATGTGCTGATTGCCTGTCTTTGAATCTCCCTGCAATCTGCACCTGTTTATCCTGGTCCAGCTGAGGTAGGTTTCCTAATCAACCAGGGTATAAAGCCCTGCCTCACTATGAGGCAGGTGTCAGTTCATTGTACTCTGCTTGTCCTGTCTGTGCCAACGGTTCCTGTGTTCCTGTGATTGTCTTCAACTACAAGACTGACCCCGGCTTCTGACCCTTTGGCTTACGTACCCTGGATTGCTGCTGTCTCCTGCCCTCTGACCCCGGCTTGTACTTTTGGACTTTCCCTGTCTTCTCCATCCCTTGACCCACGGCTTGTGCCCCGGACTTGTCTTTGGTTCCTGTCTGCAAACCCTGAACTTTCCGTCAGTACTTACCTGACTCTCTCTGGAATCCTGGGCCACGGCTATACTATCCTGGGCTAATCTCTATCTAGCCCCCGTGCACAGACTCACAGCCCAGCTAGTGTCTTACCTGTATTACCTTGGGCTGTGTGTACCTGCAAGGGTGAGCTTACAAACCTGCAAAATGGACTCCACACAAGGTAAGCCCTTACTCTTGTCTATACCGTAAAAGGTTAAAAGGCGGGGATTCCTGTCATGGCATAAATCAAAGTGTCTAGAGACACTGTGATTTGGGAAGCCCTTTAGTATGTTTGCCACATGCTCGTTGATCCTAACTTTGAGCTCTCTTGTTGTGCGCCCCACATATTGCAACGAGCAGGGACATTCGAGCACATAGGTTACATACCTAGAGTCGCAAGTAATAAGAGGCTTAATCTTAAATTCTTGTTGTGTAACATTAGACTTGAAATTCAATTTTTTCTTTCCCTGTCTCTTGGTGGTTTTGCAGGATCTGCAACGTGTGCAGTAATGGAATCCTGATCCATCAAGGAAAGTTAGAGGCTTTTTTGGGGGGTCAGGGACATTGGGGGCCAAGATATTCCTTAAGCCCGGAGCCCTCCTATAGATGAACACTGGCCTGGATGGTAGGATTTTTGCCAAATCTGTGTCCCTCTGGAGAATAGGCCTCAAAAAAGCTGTATCCCAGAATGAGACCCAATGGTTGTATCGTCTACAAACGATGCAGCCGTTGGGCCTGAATATTGAGTTGGACCTCAATTGTTTTCTTACCAACGAATAAATTCTTGTTTAAGATCTCACATCTGTACCCCAGTAGATGTGATCCGGGTGACAGTTATTATATATTTTTTAAATTCGAATTCTTTTATTATTTCTGTTGAGCATGCTATATTTATGGGGGATTCACCCATTATATATTATTGGGCTTCACTAAAGAGCATATTTTCCTACCATCAATTTCCAATCCTCCACTGTGTTTGGTCTTTGCAACCCACTCACATTATGGGAGATATTTGTCTAAATGGGATGGCAGTGACGCTTTTTTATCATAAATTGTTTTAATGTGTCTATTTTATTACATATATCATTATATGACATAATTTTATTGTGATAATCTATTATAGTCTTATCTAATGAATTTTGTATGATGAATTGTCATGATGTGTTTTATAAATAGCCGATCGATTGATGTCATGCATTGTCTATTTGTTAAAGTTGTGGTTGTTCGCTTGAGACCGGGACCGAGGCTGTGATTGGTCCATTCCCCGTCACTCAATTTGATTTCCGCCCATAAATACAAGTCTGTAGCGTGACCACTCACGCTTCCTGATGACGTAATTCCCATACGAAACGTACGTCGAGGCGTTCAGTGGTCACGCAGACATACTACACCTTCCGGTCCTGCTGGTTGTCGGCTGTGGAACGCAAACCGGCCCTCACGGCGTAAGAGATCGGTCTTCTCCCTGACATATGCGCAGCAGCCTCAGTGCCGGGTTCTTTGGGCACCGGACAAAGTAAGGAGCCAGTTGGCTATCTTTGTTTTTATATTCGCTCAATAAAACAGTGTTACACTATTTGCGGATTCCTTTCCCTTATATGTTTGACATCTGCAATCCGGCTTGGATCTGGCTAAGTGTGGCGGATTGGATCCCTCTGAGTCTGCATTGGTTTACCTGGGTGTAAACAAAGCGCTAATGACTTATTTTTAATTAAAGGGTCATGTAGTTTTGGTAAGGAGCCATCTATTCATTTGCCACATCGGGTGAATTACTTGTGTTCTGGTGAAGGCTTCACTTTTGAAATACTATTACTTAACGCAACTTTATTCCAGACAGGATTTGTTTTTTATGCACAGCATATTTTCTTCACTGCACATTTATTTTGTTTTTTTTCACGCTTCTGAACTATGCATGGACTTTTAAGTACAATACTTTGGACATTTGTTTGAGCACCATATGGAAATAACACAGATTTAATTGTTTGATTTATTCATCCAGGTTTATTTATAATTTAGCTTTTTAGCGCCCCCTACCCTTACTCATCATACAGATAGATATACAGACAGATAGATAGATAGATATACAGATAGATAGATAGATACATATATATACAGATACATAGATAGATAGATATACAGATAGATAGACAGATAGATATACAGATAGATAGATAGATACATACATACATAGATATACAGATACATAGATAGATAGATAGACAGATATATATATACAGATAGATATACAGATAGATATACAGATATATATATATAGATTGATAGAGATATACAGATATACAGATAGATAGATAGATACATAGATATACAGATACATAGATACACAGATACATAGATAGATAGATATACAGATAGATAGATAGAGATATACAGATAGATATACAGATAGATATATAGATAGATATATAGATAGATAGATAAACATACAGATAGATGGACAGACAGATAGATAGATAGATAGATAGATAGATAGATAGACATACAGATAGATGGACAGACAGATAGATAGATAGATAGATAGACATACAGATAGATGGACAGACAGACAGATGGACGGACAGACATATAGATAGATAGATAGATAGATGGGGAGGGGGGATAGATAGACAGATAGATAGATAGACATTGGGTCTAAGTGGAAGAATGAGAGATAGATAAGACATACAGATGAGAGAGAGAGAGAGAGATTTAGTGGTGAATGGGAGAAACATTTACTACGATCAGCAGTCCCCCATCCCCCCTCCCTTCTGCTCACCTCTCGAGTCCAGCTGCACACAGCTTCAAGTCTGTATGCTCGGAGCAGCACTGACTGTGAAGGGGGGGGGTCCTGCTTCACCTTTCCACCCAGCTATTCACTCGTAATCTGCTGGTGAAGACAGATACATGTGCCTGGCAGGAGAGGTCAGCCACCAGCAGATTACGAGTGAATAGCTGGGGGAAAAGGTGAAGCAGGACCCCCCCTCCCTTCACAGTCAGTTCGATCAGAGCATACCGACTTGAAGCTGTGTGCAGTGCTGCTCGGCGGGACCCTGGAGAGGGGAGCGGGAATCCCGCTTTCAACTGGGGGGGTGCTGGTGGTGACGGGGCTGGCTGGCAGTGGCAATACTAGCGCGGAGAGATGCTGCGGGGCCCGGTGGTGGTTCAGCTGGTGCTGGTGGTGGCAGGCATGGATGGATTTAGCTGCGTGGAATGGAGGTATGAATGTAACTGCTTACCTTCAATGGCGCCGCTCCTCTGATGCCCCCACAAGCGCTCCATAAACCGGAAGTGATTTAAATGGCACTTCCCACTGACCTCTACTTCGGTCCCCGCTGGCCAATCCCATTACACCACTAGGGCATTTTAACAAATGAAAAGACAGTGGGAGTGTGTGCGGGTGCACAGCTTGCGCCCTGCAAACGCCCTAAACACGGGCAAATCAGCTTTCCAGCCTGCAATCAGCCGATTGCAGGCTGGGAAGCTTCCCATAGACCGCCGCATGTCCGACGCCTGATCACTCTTAAAGTGACATTTACAAAAAAAAAAACTTTTTTTTTTTACAGCTTGGGGGGGGGGGGGGTGGCGCCCAAGCACCCCCTATGGACGGGCTGCCACTGCAAGGGACACAGATCGGTCTCCTCTCTCCCTGACAGAACGCTGTCTCTGTGTGAGCCGGCAATGAGAGATGATCTCATATGTTTACATTTGAGATCATCTCTCGATTGGCCGTTTACGGTTATTTGTGATTGGCTGTGTCCAAGGCACACGGCTAGCACAGAATTTCTCACACCCCGAAACATTGGATTTTTCCTCCTCCCGTTTTTTCACCATGGTCTGACTCTGCTATCCTTCTCATTATTCCATTTTGGGTATTAAATTCCTGTATTCCTGTAAATATTAAGAATGGACCAAATACCTATGATGTATTACCTATGCTATAAACAAAGGCTATTATTTCACGATGCCCTTGTTTACTGCTGTGATCTTTGTTATTAGTTAAAGCTATCACATGGGTTCGAGACCGAGGCTGGACTTCCGTTTCCGGGGACGGTAGCGTGAGCATGGAGGAGTGAGAGCGCGCTGATTCAGCAGAGGTCCGTGGTGCGCTTCGATAGGAGAGCGGAGGATTTGAAACCCCGACCAGCATTGGGGACGGCAGGCAGGATGAGCGGCTTCCGCAGCGACATCCGAGAGCGGCTTCAGAAGCGTCACCAGAACAGCTGATGCCGCGGCGGGGAAGGAGAGCTGGAAGCTCGGGAGGCATACAAACGCCCAGTCACACGTACATAACGAGATATATGACGGTGAGGAGGGAGAGCACAGAGCAGGCAGACGCTGGTGGACACTGTACCCTAAAAAGGAAATCCCTCATAGAAAGCTCCTACCAAGCCGCCGCTGTAACACTAGGAGGAGCGGCAGAGGTGAGAGCAGAAGGAAAGAGGCTGGACGCCGGAGCGGTGGGGGCCATAACATCCATAGCCCCAACTACAGCTCCAGCGGTTACAGCGCAGAGCCGGGAGACGCTGAGAGAGACAGCCGCAACAGGAAGCTTTACAGTACCCCCTGAGGTGGAGACAGAGACGGAGGAGCGGCTCAGAGGGACCCCACACCCCTCTGCAGAGGTACAGATAGTATCAATAATTAAAGCATTAATTGTACAAGATACACGAGACCTGGCAGGGGACTATATTGTAATGCCTACGGAAACACGTCCTGTAACAAATACATCTGAAGCCAAGAGTGGGGGTATGGATAATAAGGTGGACAAATTAAAGCAGGATGATGTTCCGGTGGGGGGGAACATACAGCCAGATCCCCAGAGTGCAGGGGAGATGACGGATGTATTTGAGCAAGGGCTACCCCCTGATATGAAACAATTAAGTAGGCTTATCCAGGCCCTCCCGTCAAAAGAGGACATTCAAAAAATGCTGATGGCTATAACTGGCATGTTGAAGGAGGAGATGGAGGAGGTGCGGGTAAGAGTATCCGCCGGTGAACAAAAAATATCTGTCTTAGAGAGCCAGCAAGCCACAGGGGACTGTAGATTGGAAGCACTGGAAAGAAAAGTCCAAATACAGCAACAGCAGCTGATTAGATTGCAATTAAAGACAGAAGAAGCTGACAATAGAAGCAGAAGAAACAATGTTCGCATAAGAGGCATACCGGAAAGCTGCGAGGGGCCGGCATTGAGGGAGGCCGTCCCAGCAATTTTTAATAAAATCCTAAAAAAAAGCCCAGGATCACCAATAGAGCTGGATAGAGTACATAGGATTCCCGCAGCAAGAAATCTGGATCAGAGTAACCCTCGAGACGTACTGTGTCGGATACACTTTTTTGGAATAAAGGAGGATATTCTGAGGGAGACCTGGAAAGTTGGAGAGGTGGAATGGGAGGGGTCGAATATACAGCTGTTCCCAGATTTATGTTGGCAAACAAAGGCAAGACGCCGCTTGTTACGGCCGTTGCTTGAGCACATACGTTCCCAAGAGGCCACATACAGATGGGGGTACCCGCTGGCTATTAATATTAAAAGGGGTGGTAGAAATTTTAATCTAAGAGAACCATCACAGCTCCCAGCACTTTTCGAATTCCTTGGTACAACGCCCATAGAGGTACCAAACTGGTTGGATCTGACGCCAGCCGAGAGTGGCGTCGAAAGGATATGAGATGAGATAACAGTGCGCATTCCCCCTTCCTCGCCTCGCGGACTCTGGACCTCTCTTTCTCTTTTCTCTAATGGAAGGGTCCTTTCTTTTTTTTTTTCCCTTTTTTGGGGCTCTCTTCCTTATATATTTTTTTTTTCTTTTTGAGAGAGATATCTCGTATTTTGAACAGAGAGTGGTAAAACCTGAAAGCTGGAAGTCGCTGGTCTTTGATTAGGAAGCCCTTTTTTTTTTTTTTTTTTTCTCTTTTTTCACCCTTTAACTCGGAAAGGGCATAATTTTGTGATTTTTGCATAGACAATGGATAAGAAAGTTCCACTGATGGCATAATAATGATATGTAATAATGCTATGCATATGTCTTTGGTTTAAGAGATGCAGGATATGATTAGTCTTCTTGCCCACCGTAGGGAGGGAAGGGAAGGGGGGGGATGGGTGGGACGGAGGTGAGGGACGGGTGCATTTTGGGGGTTTGAGGGGGAGGGGGGAGGGATATCTATGGGTTTCTTTTTTGGGTTTTCTGTAAATTATGATTTTCTTTTTTGGGCGTTTTTCATGTTTTTTTTTTGTTTTTGTTTTTTAGGGGGGCTCACGTGTGGTATTTCTTACGCTGGGGGATGAGGATAAGGGGGGGTGGGTGGGTGGGTTAGGGCGGGTTGGACTAGGGGAGCTCACTATCTCACTATGACATTAATTAGAATTTATAAGGGGGGCTAACACTATTTGATTAAGATAGAAGGGAGGGGGGGGGATATGAGTTAGTTGCTTGGAATCTAGGGGGGGGAGGGGTAAAGGAGGTAAAGGAGGGATCCAGGGGTACACGAGAGTAACCCCTCATAAGGGTACTAATTAGAGGGATACAGGGAATGTCCAGTATTATCTAGAGACACCTAAGACACTAAAGATAAGGGGTACATAAGGCCCTTACAGGGTCAATTCACAATTCACTGAAGTAACACGGGGGGGGGGGATAGGGAAGGTTAAACCTGGGGGGAGGGAGAGGATAGGGGACTGGGATGGAGAGGTAGGGGGGGGTGTCGGTGGGCAAGGAGGAGGTATTAAGCAATCACCAAAGCAAATGAAAGGAGAGGTCGGGATTAAGGGTGAAATTTGAAATTACTGGGAGCTAAAGAGTGGAGGGAGGAGAGAGAGGGGGAAGAAAGGGGGGGAGGGGAACGTTGTGTATATAAAATGTATGTATAACATTGTGATTATGGAGAAGCGGAGGTTGCTGTGGGTGGATGAGCGGGGGGGGGGGGGCAATAGGGGGGGGGCATTTTCCCTCCAGCACCTGGCTCCTCCCCATTCCCTGCTTGGGCCCTATTCCTTCTCCACCTGATAGATTGGGGGGGGGGTTTACAAGAGATAATTAGATGAGGTGCACCCGGACCTATGCGAAGGCGTGACTCGCCTCGGTGCTCATATACTGATCCCCATTTTTAGCGCCTCTCCTCCGTGTGGAGGGAAGTCAGAGACGCTAGGGGGGGAATTTTTTTTTTTTTTTTTTGCTTTGATAGTTGTCCGTCCGAGATCCTAGGGGATTAACCGGTGCGGGCCTTTGTTGTTTTTTTTTTTTTTCTCTCTCTCTCTCTCTTCTCGCGCACGGCACCTATCCTCCTCTCTCTCTTCTCGCGCACGGCACTATCCTCCTCTCCCCGCCCCCTATCCCCCTTGCGTGTCGTGCGTTCTCGCGGCCGAGGGGAGCCTCCTTTCCCTCGATCCCCAGTCTAGGGGGAACACGGTAAAATTTTAAAAAAAAATGTCAAAAATCACAGTAATGTCCTATAATGTCAAAGGATTGAATAGTCCGGAGAAACGATCTAAACCAGGGGTCCTCAAACTACGGCCCGCGGGCCGTATCCGGCCCGCCAGTGTGATTTACCCGGCCCGTGGACTGAAACTAGTGACAGGGCAGTGGCGATGAAACTGACAGTTTCTGAGAAGGGACACAGGCAGAGCCGCAGCAGCGGGGGAATTCCACCCCTCCCTCTCCTTGAGCAGAGTATTCACCTGGCAATGCCTGCTCCTATTGGCTACATTCAGAGCCAATAGCTGGGAAACTAGAGCATTATGGGAATAGTAGTCCTGGATACCAGCAGGCCTCATGATGATTCCCTGAGAGGAGTTCAGCCCCCAACATGCCGAGTGGGAGGGGGAATAGGAAGAGAGGAGAAGAAATGCCATGAGGCTATCGAGTGGAGGGAGCCAGTGATTATTTTATTACCCTCCAAGGTAAGAACTTACCTCCCATCTATCTGGCTGCTCCCACTCTGTTCTACCTTCCACCTGGCTGCTCCCACTCTATTCTACCCTTCCACCTGACTGCATCCACCCTGTCCTTTCTTTCACCTGACTGCATCCACCCTGTCCTCCACTCCACCTGAGTGCATCCACCCTGTCCTCCACTCCACCTGAGTGCATCCACCCTGTCCTCCACTCCACCTGAGTGCATCCACCCTGTCCTCCACTCCACCTGAGTGCATCCACCCTGTCCTCCACTCCACCTGAGTGCATCCACCCTGTCCTCCACTCCACCTGGCTGCTCCCACTCTGTCCTCCCCTCCACCTGAGTGCATCCACCCTGTCCTCCCCTCCACCTGAGTGCATCCACCCTGTCCTCCACTCCACCTGGCTGCTCCCACTCTGTCCTCCCCTCCACCTGAGTGCATCCACCCTGTCCTCCACTCCACCTGGCTGCTCCCACTCTGTCCTCCACTCCACCTGAGTGCATCCACCCTGTCCTCCACTCCACCTGAGTGCATCCACCCTGTCCTCCACTCCACCTGGCTGCTCCCACTCTGTCCTCCCCTCCACCTGAGTGCATCCACCCTGTCCTCCCCTCCACCTGAGTGCATCCACCCTGTCCTCCACTCCACCTGGCTGCTCCCACTCTGTCCTCCCCTCCACCTGAGTGCATCCACCCTGTCCTCCACTCCACCTGGCTGCTCCCACTCTGTCCTCCCCTCCACCTGAGTGCATCCACCCTGTCCTCCACTCCACCTGGCTGCTCCCACTCTGTCCTCCCTCCACCTGAGTGCATCCACCCTGTCCTCCACTCCACCTGGCTGCTCCCACTCTGTCCTCCCCTCCACCTGAGTGCATCCACCCTGTCCTCCACTCCACCTGGCTGCTCCCACTCTATTCTACCCTTCCACCTGACTGCATCCACCCTGTCCTTTCTTTCACCTGACTGCATCCACCCTGTCCTCCACTCCACCTGGCTGTTCCCATTTTGTTCTACCCTCCACCTGGCTGCTCCAACTCTATTCTACCCTCCACCTGGATGCTCCCACTCTGTTCTACCCTCCACCTGGCTGCTACCACTCTGTTCTACCTTCCACCTGGCTGCTCCAACTCTATTCTGCCCTCCACCTGGCTGCTCCAACTCTATTCTATCCTCCACCTGTCTGCTCCCACTCTGTCCTCCACTTCACCTGGCTGCTCCAACTCTATTCTACCCTCCACCTGGCTGCTCCAACTCTATTCTACCCTCCACCTGGCTGCTCCAACTCTATTCTACCTTCCACCTGGCTGCTCCCACTCTGTTCAACCCTCCACCTGGCTGCTCCAACTCTATTCTACCTTCCACCTGGCTGCTTCAACTCTTTTCTACCCTCCACCTAGCTGCATCCACCCTGTCCTTCCTTCCACCTGGCTGCTCCCACTCTGTTCTACCCTCCACCTGGCTGCTCCAACTCTATTCTACCTCTACCTGGCTGCTCCAACTCTATTCTACCTCTACCTGGCTGCTTCAACTCTTTTCTACCCTCCACCTGGCTGCTCCAACTCTATTCTACACTCCACCTGGCTGCTCCAACTCTATTCTACCCTCCACCTGGCTGCTCCCACCCTGTCCTCCCCTCCACCTGGCTGCTCCCACCCTGTCCTCCCCTCCACCTGGCTGCATCCACCCTGTCCTCCCCTTCATCTGGCTGCTCCCACTCTGTCCTACCCTCCACCTGACTGCTCCTTTTCTGTCCTATCCTCTCCCCTCCCTTTGTGTTAGAGGTCTGTGTGATGGGGGGGGCCTGTTATTGGGGGCTCGGAGAGAAGTTTGTGTTGGGGGGCTTTGTGATGGGGGGACCTAATACGGGGGAATCTTTGATGGGGGGATCTGTAATGGAGAGGAATCGGTGATGGGGGGGTTCCCTGATAAGGGGGTCTGTGATGAGGGGAATCTGTGAAATACTAATAAGTTTATGTTGATTAAAATTGTTCTTTATTTTAAATATTGTATTGTTTTTTCCTGTTTTTTTTTGTACTTCAAATAAGATGTGTGCATAGGTTCATATTTTTTTTTAAACTATAGTCCGGCCCCCCAACAGTCTGAGGGACCATGAACTGGCCCCCTGTTTAAAAAGTTTGAGGACCCCTGATCTAAACTAAGGGCAGAATTATGGAGAGCGAAGGCACAAATAGTATTTCTCCAAGAGACTCACTTTAAAAAAAAAAAAACACCAAAGCTAGAAAATTATAGATTCCCAAAGGTGTATCATAGTTCCTCATCTCTAACAAAAACAAAGGGAGTATCAATCTTGCTCTCTAAAAATATCTCATGGAAAGAACTAAGCGTAATACAGGAAGAGGAAGGAAGGCTCCTTATTGTGAAAGGATACATTGACGACCAGAAGGTGACCCTGGTAAATGTGTACTTGCCCAATGAGGGTCAAGTTGGGGCATTAGAGAGATACATAAACAGGATACAACAGAATGTGGAGGGGATTTTAATAATGGCAGGAGACCTAAACATTGCCCTGGATCCAATTTTAGATACATCGAGGGGATCCTCACACCTGGCATATAGTAAACTAAGCAAAGCTAATAGACTCCTGCAAGAGATACAGGTAGCAGATTGTTGGAGAACCAATCATCCCTATGAGAAAGATTACACCTTCTTTTCAGCTAAATATAGAAGCTATTCTAGAATAGACTATATATTTATATCACAAAATTCCTTACAAAGTATAGAAGAGGCTTCCATTGGGTCATTTTCAATATCAGATCACGCACCGACAAAATGTACATTAAAATGGGGGAGCACTGAAGCACGGGAATGGCAATGGAAAATTAATGAGTCCCTTATAAAAGACCCAGAATATGAAGGAAAGATAATTCAGGAGATGAAGATGTTCTTCTCCAACAATGTTGCAGGAGAGGTGTCCCCAATGTGTATTTGGGAAACACATAAGTGTTTTGTTAGAGGAATCCTGATATCTTTGGGGTCCCATAGGAAACGTAAGACAGAAGCACAGATGGAAACCTTGCTAGGAGAAATTCGAAGATTGGAAAAAATGCATAAAAAATCATTAGCTATACAGGTAGAGGAGAAGTTGAGGAAGACACGAGAGGAACTGAACTTATTGCTAACGGATAAAGAAAAAGCATCGCTGAGAAGGTGCAGACAAGCTTTTTACGAATTTGGCAACAAACCAAGTAAAATGTTAGCAAGAGCTTTAGGAGAGGTAAGAGCGCAAAACCATATAGAGGGTATAAAATCAACAGGAGATAAGATAACAAAATCCCCACAGGAAATGGCGGAAGTATTTAGGAACTATTATGTGGGTCTATACCAGTTGAAGGGGGAGCAGGAGTCAGAAAAAACTGGGGAGAGGGAGAGAAAAATAAAAGAGTATATAGAGAAGTCGGAAATGCCGAAGCTATCAGAAGAAATAGGAAGAAGTCTAGAAAACCCAATAACAGCGGAAGAAGTTAAAAATACGCTAAAGCAGTTAAAACCAGGTAAAGCACCAGGACCAGACGGCTTTAATCTCCTGTACTATAAGACATATGTAGAAGAACTGTTGCCGAGATTTTTAGAAGCATTTAACTCGATACGGGAGGGACAGGAGATGCCAGAGGAAACCTTAATGGCACACATATCGGTCATAAAGAAAGAGGGGAAAGACCCAGCGCAATGTGCCAACTATCGCCCAATTTCATTGCTGAATGTCGATCTAAAAATCTTTGCAAAGATCCTTGCTAATAGAATAATACCATACATTCCTGGGCTGGTACACCAAGATCAGGTGGGCTTCACGCCAGGAAGAGAAGGCAGGGAAAACACCCAACGAGTAATAAATGCTATCCACCTCTCGCAGACATATAAAATGCCACTAGTACTAGTATCCACCGATGCTGAAAAAGCATTCGATAGGGTAGATTGGAAATTCTTAAAATCAATTATTCAACATATAGGCCTGCGAGAGGGGATGCAAAGATGGATCACGAGTCTTTATTCCAGACCCAAAGCGAAAATCAAGATAAACAGCATGATGTCAAAACCCTTCGAAATACGAAACGGGACGCGGCAGGGATGCCCCTTGTCACCATTGATTTTTATTTTGACGTTAGAGCCTTTTCTGAGGACAATAAGATTAAGTACAGATATTAGAGGTATAAAAGCGAAGGGGGGAGAACAGAAACTAGCGGCATTTGCTGATGACTTAATGTTTTTTGTCTCGGAACCAGTGTTATCTCTGCCCCCACTGCTAGCTGAGATAGATAAGTATGGCAAACTTTCAAATTTCAGGGTGAACTATAACAAATCGGAAGCAATGGGGGTAGAGATGAGCATTATACAACAACAACAACTGACTAACTTCTTTCCATTTAGATGGACAAATTCGCATATAGGTTATCTGGGGACTAAAATTCCAAAGAAACTAAGCAGAATACATGAGTTAAACCTAGCACCTTTGGCAAGACAATTGAAAAAAGACTTACAGAAATGGGACAAGGAGGTGTTTGCCTGGTTTGGTAGGATAAATATTATTAAGATGAATGCAATGCCGAGAGTGCTGTATTTATTACAGACACTACCAACAAAAATATCTCAGGGAGTCCTCAAAGAAATCAGAGGGAAGTTTGTAGGATTTATATGGGCAGGGAAACCAGCTGGAGTAAGAAGAGATATCCTTACATTACCTAAGGAAAAGGGGGGAGTAGGATTTCCGGACCCGCTAGCCTATTACGAGCCAGTACATTTATCGAGAGTGCTAGACTGGTGTGTAAGGCCAAAAAATAAACCTTGGATCCTATTAGAACAAGCAGTGACAGAGATTCCACTGGAGGGACTAATATGGCTCTCGAAATCGGTGATACCTCAGACAGTGAAAAGACATCCGATGATAGGGACGACAATTAACATTGTGAAAAAAATATTTAAAAATTTAACAGATGAAAACGGAGCGAACCCGATGACACCAATCCTGGGGAACCCAGCGTTCTTACCGGGCTTGAAGGACTTAGGGTTCGCGAATTTAAAAAATAGCGGACAAACTAGACTGATACATTTCCAGAGAGAGAATCGGATAATGACAAAGGAAGAAATAGAAAGGGATTTATCAGAGTACTTAGATCCCTACAGGAGGAGACAGTTAGTGGGATTTCTTCGATCTATACGGGGACACATTAGGATGAGAGAAACACCATCAGAGTTCGAGAAAATGTGTCTTAGGGGAGAGTCGGTGAGACACTCACTTTCCATATTCTACTCCATGATAAATGAAATGAAAGCACCGCGGGAGATAGGCTTTATCCAGAAGTGGGAAACAGACTTAGAGGTTAGATTTACGGAAATTCAGAAAAAAAAAATCTTCCAATTTAACCATAAAGCATCAATAGCTTCCAAATTTCAAGAAGGAGGATATAAGATACTGAGCCGATGGTATAGGACACCAGAGGTATTAAACCAGATTTACCCTCAGGTGTCAAATACCTGTTGGCGATGTCAAAAAGAAGAGGGAACACTCTTACATATTTTTTGGAATTGCGAGGGGGTTAAAGGTTTCTGGAAAATGGTATCTGAAGTGATAGAAGAAATAACGGAGACAGCACTAGGAGAGGAACCGTCGACTTATCTGCTACTAGACATACCTATGTCAATGGAGAAATACAAAAGATCCCTTGTGAGACATTTAGTGGTTACAGCTAGATCGTGTATCCCGGTACTTTGGAAGAGCACATGCTATCCAAGTAAAGCACAATGGTTAGCTAAAATCAAGGAAATGCAATGCATGGAGAACCTTACGGCATTTCTGGGGGAGAGGGAGGAGACAGTGAGGGAGACATGGGAGCCCTATGTGAGATGGGAGATGCGGGGAGGGAGGACCGGGGGGAGGACTAGGGAGGGATGACGAGGTGTGGGAGGAGAGGGGAAGGAGAGAGAGAGGGGATTTTCCCCTTTTTTTTTTTTTTTTTTCTCTAAGCCCGGAAGAAGGGCTTGGGGGCAAGGGGGGGGGGGGGGGTTGTAGTGTCTTGAACCAGGGGAGAACATGAGTAAGGGGACGATATGATAGGATGAAGGGGATAGAAAGGAATAACAGTGTTTGGAAATGTAAGAAACACAGCAATAGAAACTGTTTATATTGTGTGTATTGATACTAAACTGAGTTCAAGACAATGTAAAAGGTGAAAAATGTAAAATAAAGAATGTATAAAAAAAAGCTATCACATGTTACAGGGCAGTGAAATTGTCCTCTGTACTATGTTATCGCTGTGACCCAATCACAGTGATCACATTGCATTGATAGAGTGTCAGAGGAGAGATTTCCTTCAATTGGGAACAAAAGTTTAAAAAAATTAAGGAACAAAGGCCTTTTGTAATCCGATTACATTTGTCCACTGTTCACCAAGGGGGTTATTAAAGTAAACAGGCACTTCATAATAGGTAGAGGTTTGTTTTTTCATGACAAAAAAGTATTGCCAGTGTACTGCTTGCAAGCAAGAATTTTTTATAGCCTGCGCAGTGGACCCAGTAAACGACATTGGTATGCTGACAATGTACCCATGTTCACGGCTCCACGTGTCCCCTCTGGTGTCAGTGCCCCGAGAGCGTTCTCCTCATTCTCTGCGATCATGGAATGGAAGGTGTCTCCTGTATGCAGATGTCCCAGCATGGCCAGCCGGCGTGGAAGCAGTTGTGGCCATTTTGGTACTTGGATGGGTTCCATCTCCATGTAGGTATAAAGAACAAGCAGGTCAGCCGGAGAGCAGAGGGTAAAAGAGGTCTGTCGCCTTACATAACCTGGCAACAGGGGGAAACCCCATCTATAGGTGAATCTAAGCTGGTGCGCTAGTTTCAGATCAAGGCGAAGCAAAGCCCAATGCCTCTAGCAATCTCAGACGTTACTGGAGCATGTAGTTTTGTTCTAGTGCCAATAGCGGCCACTACTGTTAATATTTTAAAAAATCACCTGTTTTATTGTGATGTACGTGGACCGAGCCTGGGGTATGCTCTGTTTTGTATCTAAACTTGAAACCAATAAAAATAACCCCCCCCCCCACCAATATATATATATATATATATATATATATATAATCACAAAATCAAACCACATATTAAATCAGGATTGCGTTATGCTGATTGAAAATAATTGGTTGCAGCTAAATCACCACCTTCACTCAATATTATCCCAATCCGTTCTGCTCCATAGCATTAAATAGACAACTTTCTTTTTACTTTTTTTTTTTATTTACATTTTTTTTTATTGAAGGCCCCCACTGCCTTCATTCTTCCTTAGTCAAGAATGACATATACTCTGATTCTGATGCCAGGAGCATCAGCTTCTATAAAGTGGTTGAAACTTTGCACACATAATTGGGGGGAGGGGCTGCAAGAACCTGAAAGAGACAATCTGTTTTGGATGACATCAGAATAGAAGATAGTGGTGCTGGACCCCATCTTATTTTTTAATGGATCAGAGCAGCACAGTACTGGACCCCTGCTGGGTGTGCAATGTATGGTTTATTGAGGACTGTTTTGAAGGTAAATCTGTTTTGAGTAAAGCTAATGTTTAAATAAGCAAGTTTGCATTCTTTTTGAATCATTTATTCTGCCTTCAATTTCAAGTAATTTATCGCATAATTCAAAGGCAAACAGAAAATAGCCTGCGTCTGAGCTCTTGCTGGTGACCTGAAGCTTGTGAATGATTTGAACAGTTCTGGACCAGAAGCAATGACTGGACGTCAAGCTGAAGCACTGGCTGCCAAACACATTTGCTAATTAAAGTTACACTGAGCCCAATTTAATAGACAAAATACAAAGATTTTGCAGAATGTATTTATTTACTATCCATGCAGTAGCCTGTAAGATGCCCCTAGATGAATGGATTTAACTAGCAAACTTTTCAGAAATGTAGTTACGTTTCAGCAAATAAAGGTACCAGAACAAATAATGTCGGGCGCCCGGAGCGTGATGGGACTGTGACGTCATAAGAGGCCTATATAAATCGGTGCGAGCCGCCGCACACGGCATTGCAGCGGGAGGAAGCGACGTGTCAACATCGGAGAAGAAGAAGAAGAAGTAGGAGAAGAGAAGGAGAAGAAGGCGACAGAAGCCCGGCCCCCCCCCCCCCCCGCGAAGACGTCGAACTGAGAAGCCCCTGGAGGGGGCTGCTGTAAAGATGCTAAAGAAGAAAGCACCCCTCCCCGGCAGAAGAGAACCAGATGACGGTTTGAAGACCTGCACACCCCCCCCCAGAAGACATCGATGAAGCAGCCCCCCCCCTCGTAAAGAGCTAAAGAAGAGAGGGGGCCCCGGAGCTGATTAATAAATTACTCTTAATAAACCCTGTGTCGTGGTATTTTTTTACATATTTTTTTTCTGCCAGGTGAATGGGTAGGGGTACGATGTACCCCATACTCATTCACCTAAGGTGGGGGGCCAGCATCTGCGGGGCCCCCTTATTAAAGGGAGCTCCCCGGATTCCTCCCGCAGACCCCGACAAACCAACGGCCAGGGTTGTGGGAAGAGGCCTTGTCCTCATCAACATGGGGACAGGTGCTTTGGGGTGGGGGGCCACAGGGTGCCCCCCTGCCCCAAAGCACCGACCCCCCCCATGTTGAGGGCATGCGGCTGGCACGGTTAAGGAGGGGTGGGAGCGCTCGTCCCCTCCCCTTTCCTGACCGGCCGGGCTGCTGCTGCTCGGATTCGGGTCTGGTATGGATTTTGGGGGGAACACTGCGCTGTTTTTTCGGCGTACGGGTGTCTCCCTTAAATCCATAGCAGATCAAGGGCATGGTATGCTCCTGTAGGGGGGAACCCATGCGGTCTTTTATTTGAAAATTTGGAGTGGAGTTCCCCCTCAAGATTCATACCAAACGCAGCTGATACAGTGCACTGCGGTTACCTGCGGTTATGTGCCGATAGCTGCGTAATTTCGCAGCTGGACGCATTCAATTCTATTTTTTCTATCCACACAAAACCGTGGGGAACAAACCGCAGGTAGCCGTAGTGTTTGTGAATGATGTCATAGGAAAGCATTGTGTGCTTTTAGCTGCGGTAATAAAACTCGTCCGTGTGAAAGGGCCCCTAATAGTCTTCAAGTGGTATTTAGGGTGAATACATGGTTGGGTATGAAGGTCTGAGCGAACTGTATCTTTTCCAATTAACCCAATCCTTGGACCTGACTGGTGTATATTCCAATCTACTATCCATGTTAGAAGAGTGCCCTGGTGATATATATATATATATATATATATATATTAATATATATATATATTTATTTTTTTCCACAAAATAATTTTATTATTACACAATGCAAATACATACAAACATATATGTATAAGTTGCATAACATAACATGACATGTCATCCGCTAATGTAATCAATGTAATGTAATCAATACAATGAAACATACAAAGAAAACAGTTCTTGTTTAGACATTAGTAATCATGGGTGTTAGAACAGCACTGTGCTGTATGTATTAACAGATAGAATACACTAGGCTTCAAGACACCTTATGAATGACCGACACTCAAGTAACTGAAGAACAGTGACTATATAGAACCAAGGAGAATTGTGAGTGTTCTCAGTACCCCGGGTGTCAAACCAGTAAGCCTAGTCACTACAGTAACTGAAACCAGACCTTGAGTCCCAGTACGTTGGGGAGGTAAGGGGTAGTTAGCAAGTAGAGCAAAAGTAATCTTGGCCGGTTCATATCGCTATAGGGATAAGGGACAGGAGGAAGGGGGATGGGGGGAGAGGGTAGGGAGGTAAAGAGAGAAAAGAAGAGAAAAAAAAAAAGAGGGGGGGGGGAGGAGGGTGAGTGGGGTCCATTTTGCGAGGTTCTCTTTAAAGCGGGGGTTCACCCTATCGACAGGAAAAAAAAAAAAATTTTTTCTTTTACCTTTAAATCAGGCATGTAGCGCGAAGCTACAGTATGCCTGTACCCGAATTTTTTCCCCCCATACTCAACTTGTAGTCGTCCCTCGAAGATACCGGGGAATGGGTGTGCCCTCTGGAGACGGAGGATGATTGACGGCCGGCTCTGGCGCGTCACGCTTCTCCGGAAATAGCCGAAATAGGCTTGGTCTTCACGACGCGTGCGCATAGCCTGTGCGCACGCGCCGTGAAGAGCCGAGACCTGCTCCGGCTGTCTTCGGGGAGAGTGACGTGCCAGGGCCGGCCGTCAATCATCCTCCCTCTCCATAGGCACGCCCATTCCCCGCGGGAGCCGAAATCTACGATGGACGACTACGAGGTGAGTACGGGGTTAAAAAAATCGGGACAGGCATACTGTAGCTCGCGCTACAATGCCTTGTCTCGATGGTAACATCATGTGGGTCAGGAGTGAACTAACCGCCTTTAACAAAAAGAGAATTTGCTCTCAAGGAAAAAAAAGGACTTGTAGTAGTCGAAGTCTTGAAATGCGTCCAACATGCCCAGGTCATTGTGAATTTCTGTATTCGGTCTTGAGAGACATGGATTAATTCCTCATCTCTCTATTTTGGAAACTCTGTTCAGCCACTTTCTAATGGTTGGGATTTCTGTTGATCGCCAATGCGTGAGAATACAAAGTCTGGCCGCATTGACCATATGCATGGCCAAGGATTTCTGGTATGTATGTTTGGGCAGGTTGTGTGGTGAAGTAGGAATTGGGTTGGGTTGTAATCCCAGGTATAGGTGGTGACTCTGGATATTATGGAGTGGACGTCTTTCCAGAATGGCTGGAGTAAGGGGCACTCCCACCAGATATGAATCATCGCCTGGTGATATTTTTTAAGATCAGGTAGTGCTATTCAACCTTTGTTTTTGGGTAGGTTTAATCTGGTAAGTTTTATCCTAGGGATTTGCCTCTCCAAATAAAGGCAGTGCAAGCCTTACGAAAAGATGAAAAGAAAAATGAAGGTAAAAAGATGGGTATTGTCTGTATAACGTATAGAAAATGAGGCAGTATTGTCATTTTGATTAGGGAAGCTCTACCAAACCAAGAAAACGTTCAGGGAGTTCCATCTCTTTAGGTCTTCATGCGTTTCTTTTAGTATAGGTAGGAAATTAAGTTTAAAGAGGTCTTTCAGATTTGAAGGGATTTCTATTCCAAAGGTAGGTTATATTGTGTTTGGCCCATGTGAACGGGAAATTCTTTTTACACAGATCTACGACCTTTGAGGGTAGTGTGATGTTTAGGGCATTCGATTTTGAGTGATTGATTTTTAAGTTGGACAATACATTAAAATGATCCAGGTCTTGTAAGAGGTTAGGTATGGAGATGTGAGGTTCTGAGAGGAAAAAAAAGCATATAATCAGCGAATGCAGCAATTTTATAGTTTTTTTTTTTTGCCACCCACCCTCCCTTCCCGCTCACCATAAACCAGTTTTTGAAGTTGATGTACTTCGTTTATTATCTCTTCCCTAGGAAGCGATAACGTGTTAAGATATGTGCTAAATTTGAGGGCCGACTACCATCTTCTTATATAGGACATCCTGTTTCTTCTAGCCAAGGTTTCCACATCCTCACAAACTTTCTATAATTGCCCTGTCTGGCGGTGTCACTCTCTCACTCCAAATCATTGAGTTAATGGTTTCAACCCAAGACTTGGTCGTGGGGTGGCATCTGGGCCTGCCACCTCTACGCCATTAACTTTCTTGCCTGAAGGAAGCATCTTAGCACCACCTCGAGGGAGCCAACTGGCACTCTATCTTCCTCTATACTGCCTAATAGGCATGTCTTGGACTCAGCTTCTAACTTGGTTTTAAAAGTTTTTTTTCTTTATCTCAATTCCTTTGATGTTCTGGTTGTCTCTAATTTTGTTTAAAGTGTCTCAAGGGTCAGAACAAATAGCAGAGGGGACAAGGGGCATCCCTGTCTCGTACCGTTACATAGTTTGAAGGGCGTCCGATAGGTGGCCATTGACTCGTACTCTGGGCTGTTGGGTTAGTGTATAGTGCAGTGATATAGGCCTTCATTTGGGGTAAATGCCTATGTGATCTAGTACTGCGTCATTAAGTCCTAGGCACACTATCGAGCGCCATCTCGGCATCTAGGGATAAAAAGAAGCCTTGTTTCTTATTGGATGTTAACCAGTGACTAATGTTAAGGGCTTTAATTGTGTTATCACGTCCCTCTCTGCCTCGGATGAATCCCACCTGGTCTAGAGTTATAAAGGAATTGAGTAGGGGCACTAGTCTATTGGCTAAGATCTAAGCGTAGATCTTGAAATCTACGTTGATTAGGGATATGGGCCTAGAGTTTGTAACTTGTGATGCATCCTTACCCTCTTTGGGAATGACTGTAATATGGGCTTCTAGTAGTTGTTTGGGAGGTTGGCGCTCAGATTTAAGTGTTTGGAAGGTCTTCAAGAATCTTGGTTTCAGAATGTCATTGAACGTTTTGTAGTATTGTAGGGGTAAGCCATCAGGCCCTGGTGCCTTGCCTATTTTCATCTCCTTAATTGCTTTGTCAAATTCTGGTCCTGATATAGGGGCTTCAAGTTCCTGGGCTTTATCTAAGGCTAGCTTAGGTGGGCTGTATTTCCCTAGGAATTCCTGGATCATTTTAGCTCTTTTCTCTGAGTTCTGGGGACACTTTGGGTCTGTCGGGAGGTTGTAGAGGGATTGATAATATGCTTCAAACTTCTTAGCGATCTCCTCATTTGTGGAGTGTGATTTCCCTTGGTTATCTCTAATTTGGTGTATGGTTGAAGATATTTTCTTACTCTGAACTGCCTTAGCCAGCAGTTTCCCGCTCTTATTACCCTGTTCATAGTATATCCAATGTCTCAGTACGTATTGTCTTTTTGTTTTCAAGTTTAATTCTTCCGCAAGAAGTGCTCTCATTTTGGTAAGCTCATCAAGTGTTGAGATAGCAATGTCTCTTTTATGTGCCATTTCTAGCTTGTGGATCTGATCTATGAGGGATTTTATTTTTGATTGGTGCTCCCTTTTTAGCCTCGCTAATTTTTTAATGAATTCACCCCTGATGACACATTTGTGCGCTTCCCATTGAGTTAGAGAAGAGGTTTTTTCATTTTCGTTTCTAGAGAAATAATCTAATAACTTTTCATGTAGCTCTAGTACATCTGCAGGGTCTTTTAGTATTGCAGAATTAAGTCTCCACATTTTTGTCACTGTTTTTTTTTTTTCAGGGAAAGTCAGTGAAATGGTTATAGGATGGTGGTCCGATAGCGTCATGGGTTCAATTGTTGAGTTTTTTAAAAACGGTTTAGGTCGGGTTGTAATATAAAGAAGTAGTCTATTCTAGAATATTTTTGATGGATGGTGGAAAAGTAGGTGAAATCTTTGGTTTGAGGATACAGAGTTCTCCAGGTGTCATGTAGCGTCAAATCTTTCAGTTGTAGCTTGATTTGTTTTAGAGCCCTGTAAGAAAGGCTTGATGCTCCATTCGAGGTGTCTATGAGGGGGTTTAAGGGGATATTTAAGTCTCCCCCAAAATTAAAATGCCTGTAGCAAAGTATGTCAGCAAATCCTTGATCTTATGGAAGAAGGTTACCTGTCCCGAATTTGGGGCATAAGCAATTGTCATTGGATGGTTTTCCAGTTTTCCTTTAATGAATATATATCTACAACTAGGGTCTAGCATGGTGTCATGTACCTGGAAAGGGGTCTGGTTTGAAATTAGTATAGAGACCCCTTTCGTTTTCCCTTCTGAGTTTGAGGCATGAAAAGCAATAGGATATCTCTTGGCATGAAATTTCGGGATTTTATCAGATTTGAAGTGAGTCAGAAGTGTCAGATATAGTGTCACGATGGGGCTTCAGAGGGGAAAGGGAAAAAAAAAGAAAAAAAGGGGGGGGGGAGTAAGAAGAAGAAAACTCGGGTGGGTAGGCTTAGACCTGCTGGTCTACCCTAGTATATAAAATACCGGTTGGGTCAAAAGGCGATCAAGGAATCAGCCCCTTGTGTGGGATCGTGGCTATAATCGGTCTCGATATGGGTTCGTTATTTTTAAATCTGTACAATAATATATAGTCAGAGGAGGTTTTCTAATCTAATGTAGAGTCCTATATTTATTCGTAATTTATTTAACTCTTCCTTCCTTTCACTCTCTCTATCTCTCTACTCTGTCCTATATACTATTTCAATTGGCACTCTGGAGCAGCTATATAATGATAAAAAGCACCCATTGTCACAGGGATGATTAAGGAAAGTTGGGCACGAATATGACCAAAATAAAAGTTTCAAGTCTTGTTCTGTAAATTAATGGGTAGCTGAGTTATATGTATAAATACAACCGCGCAGTAAATTTAAAACCAGGGGAAAACAGCCTGTGATTTAAGAGCTTCAAGGTATTTTAAATATCAGGCTGAAAAAATCTATGACAATTTTACTTTTATCCACTAGATGGGAGTGTTGCTATAGTATTCTATAGGTTACTTGTCAAACAGTACGGATTTGAGCAGTTTCCACATACATGTTTAAACTAGTAAAACACCCTAAGGGGTCTATAGTAATAACCAGAAGAAAACCAATTAACTTGTTCGACTAAACTATATTCATTGAACATTAACAAAACATTTTAGCATGTGTGTAAGGCATTGCTGTGATCAAGAACACGTATTATGTGTTTGGTTCACGTTCCAATTTTGTAGATCAGGTGTCGACGTGCTTCCAGTAATTTGGGAGCATTATCACCAGGAATAATTGAGTAAGTGAGCAAATTAAACGCGCATTAGCGTCATGGATCACTAGTGAGCAAACTAAATAAACATTGATCACCGCCATAAACAAACAGATAGGGAAGTAGATAAGAAAAAAAAAAGAATAAAGTGTAACACATGACTTTAACACTGTTCAAGTCTGCTAAGTTCTGAATTAGCCTCTGTGTGTGACTGTCGGCCAATTGAACAAATTTAAGTCTTTCTAGCTGAAAGAGCGGGTATAGCTTTGGGTATAGACAGTTATAGTGTAATCCTCTACGCGTGGGTAACAGGATATCCCCAACATCCCTCAAAGGTGTCCCAAAACACCCCCAAGGCATGTCTGCAGAGTAGACAGCCTCAAAATGGCGATGTAGGTCAGGTAGATAGGCTATCTGGGTCAGAGTGGACATCCGACCATGAGGGCATGAGAGATCTGTAATGCATGAGCGTTTAACAGTTGTCTTTTGCTTTTTGAACTATGGGGGAAGGGGAGAAGTACTTACAGGCGTCTAGTTCATTACGTTTTAAGTTGTCAAACCTGTGTGTTGAAAGTCTGTCTGATTAATTAATAGCAGGTCGGGTATCCTTGGGGGAAGGAAGTTCAGCTCTCCATGTTGAAGTTGTAGAATACCGCTACAAAAAAAAAAAGAGAGAAACAAGGGAGGAAGGGGGCGAAAAACAAAAATAAGTCTGTTAGGTTATAGCCTGTGCAAGACAGGATCCAGTCATCTAAGAGAATCCAAAGAAACTTGAAGGAAAATCCGTACAAATGCGGTGAATGGAAATAAATGATCGGAGATTTGTATGCACTGATCTATGACTGACTATCGGTCTTCCATTAATTAGACTGGTTTTAGGTGTCCATGTGGTCCTGGTGATCCAGTTGATCTCTGCGTCTGGGTGGGGGATTCCTGGGTCTCCTTGGGCTTCTACTGTTCTGTTGCGTTGAGGAGACGGTGATCTGGGACGTCGATCTCTCTGTGCTCTGGGAGTGAGATTGTTAGAAACTGCAATCCAGGGCTCATTCAGCATGAAAGAGTTGTACCATTCTGGGACCTCTGTTCTGGGGATGTTCATGGCCTCGCAGAATGATCGGAGGTCATGGGGTGTTCGAAGTAGTGCCGTATGTCCCCTTGAAGTGGCAGAAAGGCAAAACGGAAACTTCCACCTGTATGGTATTCCTCTAGATCGCAGTTGTTCTGTGACTGGGCGCAGGGCTCTGCGTTGCTGCAGAGTGATGTTTGAGAGGTCTTGATAGAGTTTTATTTCTGTACCGTTGAAGATTACCCTATTTTTCTCTCTGGCTTTTCTCAGGATAGCTTCCTTGAGAGGGAAGTTTACCAGGCAGCAAATTATGTCTCTGGGGGGGGTCATTTTCTCTCCTCCTGGGTCTTAGGGCTCTGTGGACTGTCTCAAACTCGATCGGGGAATCAGGGGGTCTTTCTAGAATGTCATTAAATATGGTTTCTGCAGTGCGTTCCACAGGAATTTGATCTGGCATTTCTGGGACCCCCTTTATTCTGATATTGTGGCGTCCTCCTCTGTTCTCTAAATCTTCGAAATGGCGGTGCATTTCAATGATATGGGCAAGATGCATGTCTGCATTCTTTTGTACCTGCTTAATGGCGTGCTGAGGCCTGCTCTATAACTCCAGTCCTCGCTGCAATGCCCTGGATGTCAGCCCTGATGTCAGTGATGGCCACAGTAAGGGATGCCTTGATGTCCATAGCGACTGCCTGCAGGTTAGCTCGCAGGTCTGCTAGGCTGAGGGACTGTGCCTGCTGTGGTGGGGGTGTCAGCATGTTCTGGGCGGCGATCGCGCTGTCTGCGGTGGGGCTGGAGCCGCCGAGCGGCATAGCGGGCCTAATCGAGGCCGTGGCTTTGAGGCCTACTGCCTGCGCCGCCCGGAACATCTCTGGGATGACAGGGGAGGTTTGCTGACCTGGATCCATTGGGTCCTTGGGTGCTGAGGAGCCTTGATCGCCTTTCCCCAGGCTCATTAAGGCAGTTATTGTCCCTGTGGGTGATGTTGGCTGCTCACTCGTGCTGGAGGAGAGGGATCAGACGTCTATTGCGGTCCGACGCTAGGCCACGCCCCCAAATAATTTATATTTCCCATTGGAAGCAGCTTGAAAGGTGGAGATTGATAGCAGATTACATTATAAGCACACTGTAATTTCCTCTTATTCGCCATATGCCGAGTGTGTGTTTGCTGTGTGCTAAGACAAATTACAGTTATTTTTTGTTAGGGCAGAAAGTGAATTCCAAGAAAGCATAATGAAATTTACTAAGTCAACACTGGTATTAGTATAACATTTAACAGTGTGCCCAAAGAAGGGGGGCTGTGGCAACTAAAATTGACTGGTTAGAACAGTGTTTTTCAACCTTTTTTCAGCCAAGGCACCCTTTGGAATCTCAAAGCATTTGTGCATTCCCCTCCTACCACAACCCCACCAAATCCCCCGCCTAGAACAAACCCCCCATAAAATGCCTCCTCCTAGCACACCCCTCCAAGCCCTCCTCCTAGCACACCCCTCCAAACCCTTCTCCCAGCACAACTCCCCCCAAAATCCCCCCTCATAGCACAACCCCTCCAAAACTCCCTGCTAGCAGCTAGCACAACCTCTCCCACAAATCCCCCACATAACACAATTACCCCCCCAAATCCCCCCTCTTCCTAGCACAAATTCTGTCCCTACAGTTGTGACAGCAGTCGAGAGGGGAGAGATCCAGGAGGTGTGGGTTGTGCTTTCTATCCTCTCCTTCCTGAGATCTGAGCGATCCTCTGTTATCTGGTAACAGGAGGGAGAATGCACAGTTAACTCCTGTGTACAGGGGAGACAGGGAGCTGTGCCTTGCACCACCCCTACTCTCTGCTCCTCTTTGTACTCTTCCCGACAAGTCCTTAGCAACCGATTACATCATCAGTTGGCAAGGCGCGGTCGGGCGACCAACTCAGCTTTTGCTGGAAAGAGTACAGAGAAGAGCAGAGAGCGGGGGGAGGTGTGGGCATAGCTCTCTCTCTCCTTTGTACACAGGAGTTAACCTTGTGCTTTCCCTCCTGTAGCACCGAAGCTAACAGAGGATCATTTAGATCGGGCTGTTGCCACGGAACCCCTAATGACTCCTCATGGCACCCCAGGGTGCAACAGACCCGGGTTGCGAAAAGCTAGGGTAGAAAATAGGAAAATCACATATTTCTTCACACTATTTACAACTTCTACCAGGGAGGATAAACCCTGCTACAGACCAGAGTAGGGGCAGTAGATTATGCACTCTACTATACCTGTGAAATTGTCAGGCAAGCCACTGTTGGAAAAAAACAAAATGGTGGAAAGAGGTGAAAATATTCTACTGTTATGGCATATTTATGATTCTGAATCTCACTCTCATTCTGTGTTTTGTTAATTTCAATAATTGCATTTATGCAGGTGCTTTTTCTACTTCCAGTTTTTGTATAGGCTGCATGCAGACCATAAGTAATTTGACCAAATTTATATTGACATTCCTATTATATTTTACAAAAGTAGATTCACATATACAATGTATAACACTAGTACAAAATGTGTACAGAAAATGTGTACGAATTTTAAGAGTTTGCAATTAGGAAGTTTTTTTTTTTTTTTTTTATTTTGTGCAGACACACAAAAATACTTCAACTGCTTTACAAAGGTGATGTCTTGGTTTATGGTGTGTTGCGATACCTGTATAATTCTTTATAAAATCCTGAGCAGGAATCTGCAGACATTTATTACACATATGGCCACCAATGGGGTCTCTATTGGGTTTAGCAATAATTTTGTTTGTTGTATTGATTTGGATCATTTGAGCTTTAAGGCTCCATGCACACCTGAAAAGTCGCTGCAGTAAAGACAGTGATCCGACTTCTGAGGCGACTTCCATTGAAATCAATGGATACAAGTCACCTAGGAGTCGAATTGAAGTATTACAGGTACCTTTTCTGAAGTCGGAGCGACTTCAGTAGTGTACATTAAGACGGCTCCATGCATTTCAATTGATTTTCTCAACAGCGTGACTTGGGCCTACTTCAAGTTGGATCCCAAGTTGCCCCTGTGTGAATGGGCTTAAAGTGATGTGCTCACTAGGGATGAGCTTCGAGTTCGAGTCAAACTCATGTTCGACTCGAACATTGCCTGTTCGCCTGTTTGGCGAACAACGAGCAATTAGGGGTGTTCGCGGCTAATTCGAAAAGCCGCGGAACACCCTGTTAAAGTTTATGGGAGAAATCTAAAAGTGTTAATTTTAAAGGCTAATATGCAATTTATTGTCCTAAAAAATGTTTGGGGACCTGGGACCTGTCCCAGGAAACATGTATCAATGCAAAAAAAAAGTTTTAAAAACGGACGTTTTTTCAGGAGCAGTGAATTTAATAATGCTAAAAGTGAAACAATAAAAGTGTAATATTACTTTAAATTTCGTACCTAGGGGGGGTGTAAAGTCAGCATGTGAAAAAGCGCATGTTTCCCGTACATAGAACTGTCCCTGCACAAAGTGTCATTTCTGAAAGAAAAATAGCCATTTAAAACCGGCTTTGTGGCTCTAATGAATTGTCGGCTCTTTCAATTACAGAGATGATTCATTCATAAAGGAAAAAAAATGTGTGGTGGTCCCCCAAATTAAATTACCAGGCCCTTAAGGTCTGAAATGGATATTAAGGGGAACCCCGCCGTAAAAAAAAAAAAATTACGTAGGGTTCCCCGCAAATATCCATACCAGGCCCTTCAGGTCTGGTGTGGATTTTAAGGGGAACTCCACCCCAAATTTAAAAAACAATGGCGTGGAGTCCCCCTAAAAAATCCACACCAGACCCTTATCCGAGCACGTTAACCTGGCCGGCCGCAGAAAAGAGGGGGGGGGCAGAGTGCAGCCCCCCCTCTCCTGAACCGCACCAGGCCACATGCCCTCAACATGGGGAGGATGTCCCCATGTTGATGGGGACAAGGGCCTCATCCCCACAACCCTTGCCCGGTGGTTGTAGGGGTCTGCGGGTGGGGAGCTTATCAGAATCTGGAAGACCCCTTTAACAAAGGGGACCCTCAGATCCTGCCCCCCCCTATGTGAATTGGTAATGGGGTACATTGTACCTCTACCATTTCACGAAGGAAGTATAAATAGTTTAAAAAAAAACACACACAGACACCGTAGAAAAAAATCCGTTATTAATAAAAAAAAAAAAATCCAGCGATGTGAAAGACAGGGCTTTCCCAGTGACGTACGAGGGTGCGTCAGAGGGGGCGGGGTCACATGACGGGTGGCCGGCACTTCCCCTATATAAGTAATGTCACAGCTCCAGCGCGTCATTCCGCTGGGCTGTGTCCAGTGGAGAGTGGAGCTCCCCTGCTGCGCTCTGGACGGATGGATCTTCTGCATCGCTGGACCGGACCGCTGATCATCCGTCGCTGGAGAGATCATCCATCGCTGGATAGGAGACAGTGGATTCACATGGCTGGATTATTTTTTTTTTAATAACGGATTTTTTTCTACGGTGTCTGTGTGTGTTTTTTTTAACTATTTACACTTCCTTCGTGAAATGGTAGAGGTACAATGTACCCCATTACCAATTCACATAGGGGGGGGGGCAGGATCTGAGGGTCCCCTTTGTTAAAGGGGTCTTCCATATTCTGATAAGCTCCCCGCCCGCAGACCCCCACAACCACCGGGCAAGGGTTGTGGGGATGAGGCCCTTGTCCCCATCAACATGGGGACATCCTCCCCATGTTGAGGGCATGTGGCCTGGTGCGGTTCAGGAGAGGGGGGCTGCACTCTGCCCCCCCCCTCTTTTCTGCGGCCGGCCAGGTTAACGTGCTCGGATAAGGGTCTGGTGTGGATTTTTAGGGGGACTCCACGCCATTGTTTTTTAAATTTGGGGTGGAGTTCCCCTTAAAATCCACACCAGACCTGAAGGGCCTGGTATGGATATTTGCGGGGAACCCTACCTAATTTTTTTTTTTTTTATGGCGGGGTTCCCCTTAATATCCATTCCAGACCTGAAGGGCCTGGTAATTTAATTTGGGGGACCCCCACACACTTTTTTTTTCTTTATGAATGAATCATCTCTGTAATTTAAATGAGCCGACAATTCATTAGAGCCGCAAAGCCGGTTTTAAATGGCTTTTTTTCTTTCAGAAATGACACTTTGTGCAGGGACAGTTCTATGTACGGGAAACATGCGCTTTTTCACATGCTGACTTTACACCCCCCCTAGGTACGAAATTTAAAGTAATATTACACTTTTATTGTTTCACTTTTAGCATTATTAAATTCACTGCTCCTGAAAAAACGGCCGTTTTAAAAAAATTTTTTGCATTGATACATGTTTCCTGGGACAGGACCCAGGTCCCCAAACACTTTTTAGGACAATAACTAGCATATTAGCCTTTAAAATTAACACTTTAGATTTCAAATGTTCGAGTCCCATAGACTTTAACGGGGTTCTAATGTTCACACGAACATTTGGTGTGTTCGCTAGTTCTGATGCGAACCAAACAGGGGGGTGTTTGGCTCATCCTTAGTGCTCACTGTGACATTAATGAATAACAATGAATATGACATCAACATAAAATATCCAAAAAACACACATGTATGACTTCAAAGTCCATAGATAAAAATGAAAGTCCACCGTGTGTCACCATAGAAACTGTGAAGGGGGAACATTAACGACTTCAAAGGGAATTTACAAGCTTCTAGATAGTAAACCGTAGCTCTTGCATATGATGTGCAGAGCCACCACCGGTAAAAGTGTGAGCTTACCATAAAAATTAGACTCAGGGGAACTTGCGTCTCCCTGTGAGCATAAAAGGCATGTGTTGTAATAAACCGACAAGGTAAAACTGCAAATCCTCGGTGGTTGTATCTTATGGCATCAAGACATCCGTGAGAACAAGATCCATGCAATCCACAGGAAGGAATGGTTCAATGGTGCATGATGGAAATTCACACTAATGATGTATTAATGGTTTGGGGAAATGAGAGAAGAAGAAGGCCACATTGCGTAATTCTGTTTAAAATTATACAAAAATTATTTATTTACAGCTGATAAACTTACATTTAGCAGTATGGTTTCAAGCTCTTGTATAATATTAGGCGGCAGTGGAGTCCTCCCAACGCGTTTCGTGTCAATACACTTTGTCCGAGGTGTCCCTCCACTGCAGCCGTATAAAATTTACAAGAAATGTGATCCCAACAATAAGAGCCTAGCCCACCGTGTCATGTCGGCATCCATGCGGGTCAAATCCAGGTTTCTATCAAGATGGTGGAACAGCGTGCGTTCCACGCCTCTGCGTTGTAACGTTGCTTACTTTCCAAGCCTCAAAATGGATAAGTGTAGAAGTATAAGGGTAAACATGTTATCCGTGACTCGACGTGACAATGTCACATGTGTTCCATGTGTTTAACTTTCTTTTTATATTTGTATTGAAACATAGATATATTTAGGTTTTCCATTTCCATGCCCCTTCCCACTACCTATGTTTAGCGGCATTGGAAGGCAAATGGCCCATTTAGATTGAGGCATGACACGCATAGGTAATGACGCTCAATGTGGGTTTACACAGATTTCCGGCAAAGCCTTTCCTCATAATGAGGCTTGGCAGGGGCGTTGCTAGGTGCCAAAAAGACCAGGGGCTTCAGCCAAGCCGGGGGGGGGGGTGTCTTTGGCCGCGGTCGGTGGAGTGGCGCGGGGTGACCTACCTGACACACATACCCTGACCTACGTGTGTGTGTGTGACACTGACCTGTCCCTGCATACACTGACCTGTCCCTGCATACACTGACCTGACTCACTGACCTGATCTGCATACACTGACCTGACTCACTAACCTGATCTTCATACACTGACCTGTCCCTGTATACACTGACCTGACTCACTAACCTGATCTGCATACACTGACCTGTCCCTGCATACACTGACCTGTCCCTGCATACACTGACCTGTCTCTGCATACACTGACCTGACTCACTAACCTGATCTGCATACACTGACCTGTCCCTGCATACACTGACCTGTCCCTGCATACACTGACCTGACTCACTGACCTGATCTGCATACACTGACCTGATCTGCATACACTGACCTGATCTGCATACACTGACCTGTCCCTGCATACACTGACCTGTCCCTGCATACACTGACCTGTCCCTGCATACACTGATCTGTCCCTGCACACACTGATCTGTCCCTGCATACACTGATCTGTCCCTGCATACACTGACCTGTCCCTGCATACACTGACCTGATCTGCATACACTGACCTGTCCCTGCATACACTGACCTGACTCACTGACCTGTCCCTGCATACACTGACCTGTCCCTGCATACACTGACCTCACTCACTGACCTGATCTGCATCCACTGACCTGTCCCTGCATATATTGACCTGTCCCTGCATACACTGACCTGATCTGCATACACTGACCTGATCTGCATACACTGACCTGATCTGCATACACTGACCTGTCCCTGCATACACTGACCTGTCCCTGCATACACTGACCTGTCCCTGCATACACTGATCTGTCCCTGCATACACTGATCTGTCCCTGCATACACTGATCTGTCCCTGCATACACTGACCTGTCCCTGCATACACTGACCTGATCTGCATACACTGACCTGTCCCTGCATACACTGACCTGACTCACTGACCTGATCTGCATCCACTGACCTGATCTGCATACACTGACCTGTCCCTGCATATACTGACCTGTCCCTGCATATACTGACCTGTCCCTGCATACACTAACCTGATCTGCATACACTGACCTGTCCCTGCATACACTGACCTGTCCCTGCATACACTGACCTGACTCACTGACCTGATCTGCATACACTGACATGTCCCTGCATACACTGACCTGTCCCTGCATACACTGATCTGTCCCTGCATACACTGACCTGTCCCTGCATACACTGACCTGATCTGCATACACTGACCTGTCCCTGCATACACTGACCTGACTCACTGACCTGTCCCTGCATATACTGACCTGTCCCTGCATACACTGACCTGTCCCTGCATACACTGACCTGACTCACTGACCTGATCTGCATACACTGACCTGATCTGCATACACTGACCTGATCTGCATACACTGACCTGTCCCTGCATACACTGACCTGACTCACTAACCTGATCTGCATACACTGACCTGATCTGCATACACTGACCTGATCTGCATACACTGACCTGTCCCTGCATACACTGACCTGACTCACTAACCTGATCTGCATACACTGACCTGTCCCTGCATACACTGACCTGCCCCTGCATACACTGACCTGTCCCTGCATACACTGACCTGTCCCTGCATACACTGACCTGATCTGCATACACTGACCTGTCCCTGCATACACTGACCTGTCCCTGCATACACTGACCTGACTCACTGACCTGATCTGCATACACTGACCTGTCCCTGCATACACTGACCTGTCCCTGCATACACTGACCTGACTCACTGACCTGATCTGCATACACTGACCTGATCTGCATACACTGACCTGATCTGCATACACTGACCTGTCCCTGCATACACTGACCTGTCCCTGCATACACTGACCTGTCCCTGCATACACTGACCTGTCCCTGCATACACTGATCTGTCCTTGCATACACTGACCTGTCCCTGCATACACTGACCTGATCTGCATACACTGACCTGTCCCTGCATACACTGACCTGACTCACTGACCTGTCCCTGCATACACTGACCTGACTCACTGACCTGATCTGCATCCACTGACCTGATCTGCATACACTGACCTGTCCCTGCATATACTGACCTGTCCTTGCATACACTGACCTGTCCCTGCATACACTGACCTGATCTGCATACACTGACCTGTCCCTGCATACACTGACCTGACTCACTGACCTGTCCCTGCATACACTGACCTGTCCCTGCATACACTGACCTGTCCCTGCATACACTGACCTGACTCACTGACCTGATCTGCATCCACTGACCTGATCTGCATACACTGACCTGTCCCTGCATATACTGACCTGTCCTTGCATACACTGACCTGTCCCTGCATACACTGACCTGACTCACTGACCTGATCTGCATACACTGACCTGTCCCTGCATACACTGACCTGTCCCTGCATACACTGACCTGTCCCTGCATACACTGACCTGTCTCTGCATACACTGACCTGACTCACTGACCTGATCTGCATACACTGACCTGTCCCTGCATACACTGACCTGATCTGCATACACTGACCTGTCCCTGCATACACTGACCTGACTCACTGACCTGATCTGCATACACTGACCTGTCCCTGCATAGTGGCGTCACTAGGGTTGGTGTCAACCCCCTCCACCAAGTATAGTCCCCCCTCAGTACAGACCCGCCTCCCTCAGTCCAGACCTCCCCTCTACACTAAGTATAGATCCCCTCTCTTAGTACTGACCACCCTCTCCACTAAGTATAGACCTCTGTCCCTCAGTCCAGACCCCCTCCCTTTTTACAGACCACCCTCTCCACCAAGTACAGACTCCCCCTCCCTCCGTAAAGATCCCCTCCCTCAGTACACACATCCCTCTCCACTTGCGCTTGTTGGGAGGTGGGGGGCAGATTTGCTGGGGGGTGCTTTGGGAGGTGGGAGGGCTTATGTTCTTGTGGGAGGTTGGATTTAAAATCCAACCTCCACTTCTAGCATAGGTCCTTTCTTCTCCCAAAGTGTCCCTCAGCACATATTCTGGGGGGGTCTTAACTCCCCCACCCCCTGTTCAATGCAGGTGTCCCTCTTCCAGTAATAATTCTGGGAACCCCACCACCTCCACATATGGCCGGGCTCAGCTCCAATCTGTCACCAGGCTTTGATACACTGGTCTGAACATTACTGTATATAATGTACAATACGGTGTCAGCAGGGTACAAACTGGTCATATACCCTGTAAATCATATTGTACATTATATACAGCCCAGTGTGTATATAATGTTCAGCTTGGTATCAGGGTACAGACTAGTCTGTATAAAATGTACAATATGGGTTATAGGGTATATGACCAGTTTGTACCCTGCTGACACTTTAGTTCTGAAAATACACTAACTTGTTTCCAGGACTTGTTGCCACAATCAGTTTTCTTCCATAATTCAGGGTCTTCCATAGCTGCCTATACAATCCTCCACCTGTTCATGTTTCAGTGCCCGAGATCCTTGGAGACCCGCCCGCTCTCAGGCATTGGATGGAAGGTAGCAGCTCTCCTATTGGCTCTCATTCCTCCTCTAGGAAGAAAGGAGACACTCTTCCCTTGCTCAAGTCAGGCACCGTGGCGGCGGCGCTGTGTACAGTAGCAAACGCCCATGATACCTCCCACTGGGCTGCAAGCAGGGAGGGATTTACATATATCCCTCCCTGCTGCCTGTTCTCACTGATGAGAAAGGGAGCCGCCGAGGCTCCAGAAGGCGGGGCCGCATCCGATCACATGTTAGCCCCGAGCGTCTGGGGATCAGGGCCAATCTGATGCCGAAAGTAGCAGAGTGTCACCAGCGCCGAGTGTCGCCGAGTACGGCACTCAGCGACACTCGGTGCTGGCGGCACTCGGCCACCGTCGGCATCAGGTCCTGACTCCCAGACGCTCGGGGCTAACAATGTGATCGGATGTGGCATAGACTCGGGGCTTTTCGGGGACCCATTCGGGGCTCCAGCCCCCCTAGCCACGCCCTAACGACGCCCCTGAGGCTTGGAATGAGGCTTGGAACGCATCTGCAGATAACATGTTTATACTTACACTTCTACACTTATTCATTTTTAAGGCTTGGAACGCAAGCAACATTACCACGCGGAGGCGTGGAACACACGCTGTTCCACCATCTCTGAAGAAACCGGAAGGGGCCCGCATGGATGCCGGCATGACACGGTGGGCTAGGCTGTCATTGTTGGGTTCACATTTCTTATTCCTTTTTTTACGGCTGCAGTGGAGGGACACCCCGGACGAAGTGTATAGACACAAAACGCGTTGGGTGGACTCCACTGCCGCCTAAGTTTATACAAGCGCTTGAAACCATACTGCTAAATGTAAGTTTATCAGCTCTAAATAAATATTTTTTGTATAATTTGCATTTCCCCAAACCATTAATACATCATTGGTGTGAATTTCCATCATGCACCATTGAACCATTCCTTCCTGTGGATTGCATGGATCTTGTCCTCATGGATGTCTTGATGCCATAAGATACAACCACCGAGTATTCTGCAGTTTTCACCTTGTCGGTTTATTACAACACATACCTTTTGGGCTCATGGAGATGCATGTTCCCCTGAGTCCAATTTTTCTGGTAAGCTCACACTTTTACCAGTAGTGGGTCTGCAGATCATATGCAAGAGCTACGGTTTACTATCTAGAAGCTTGTAAATTCACTTTGATGTTGTTGATGTTCCCCCTTCACAGTTTCTTTGCTGACACACGGTGGACTTTCATTTCTATCTATGGACTTTGAATATGAATTAATTGTTAGCTTCTTCAATAAAATACATGTCATTAAGTTAAGAGTAGTACCATCATCCAAAATCTAATTAGATAGCGAGAGGGCTCAGGGAACCCCAAAACCCAAGAGACCCAAAAAGAAAAAAAAAAATAACGGGCAAGGACGACTATTCCGGTACAGGGTAGGTAAGTAGACTCAAAGAGAGTAGATATATCAAAAATTAAATAAATGTATTAATATAATATCAAAAAATAATAAAAACATCAAACAACACAAACAACTAAAAACACTACGAATATCGTGACAGCCAATCAAGTCACCAAGGCTATAGTCCCCGGAGGGGAATCCTGGTGAATGTAGGGGTCACTATACAAGGTGTCTCCCTTCCCTACCGGAAGGGGAGGAGCCTAGTGATGCGATCAACGGGAGATCCGTCCACCTGAGGAGATCGCTAAGCACTGAGCGACGTTTCGACTTCACAGCTGAGCCTTTTATGATCGAGGTTATCGTGAGTGCAATTGCTGTATTGCAAGTTTTTTCTTTTCATTTTCCAAACGTTATTTGCACCATGTCTGTTTTCCTTTTTTCCATTATGAGCTGCATTGCCCTGAAGGAATAGGATATCCAAGGGGTGAAGTCTCCATGCACTGAATATTCCATGAACATAGGATTGGTTTTTGTCTTTTTTCCTCTCAGTGATTGTGCTGGTTTGCTGCTTTTTCCATGAAGGTTGTATGCTGAGTTTAAACTGGACTTTTTTTGTTCACTCACTCCCAGCAACTCACTGGTGTTTATCCTTATGTCATTAACTCATTGTTGACTTGATGTTTATTTGCTTTGTGATGCCCCTTTATTAGGTTTAAGGGGATCTCGTATATGCACTATTGTATTTAGAAATAAGTTAATACTAGCGCAACACCTATATATATTTTATTATCACTTTGGTCTTGTACACCCTTTTGTGTTTGCAGCTGTATTATTTAGTATTTATTTGTATCGTTTTTTCCTTGATAATCAGAAGTAGTAGCGCTGTAGTACCACACAATTTTATACTGCTATGTTTCGTACAATCAGATAAAAATTGTGGGCCAAATCCACAGCCAGCGGCGGAAATTACGTTTTTCAAAACTTATGTCATTTAAGTTACGGCGCCCTAAGTTGGTCTCGTAAGTGCCGTATCCACAGCGCATTTGCGCACAAAATAGCGCTTACGTAACTTAAATTCCGAGGCGTAAGGCGGGGTTATTGCAAGTGGGAAGGAAGTGGGCGTGCTTCATTGTAATGAGCCGTGACCCCATGCAAATGAAGGGCCGGCCGTACTGCGCATGCGCGCACGAATCTGCTTCTCACTGGGCATGTGCAGAACTTTGCTCGGCGCAATCAGTGAGATAGGTAAAAGGCCAAGCATACTTAGTTTGAGGATCGCCCTGTGTGTAAATAGCCCCAGTCAAACACACTTCCCTTGCAAAAGTATTTCCCTGTGTTCCCTTCCTAGAGCAAGTTGCTTCTGCTCTGAACGTTTGTCAGTGTTTGTTGGTGAGTTGTGTGTGATAGAGAAGTTTTGGAGGAGTATTAGATTGTAGTTGTTGTTTGTTTCTGATAAGTGTATTTTTTGTTTGATTGTTTCTGCTAAGTGTTTTTTTTTTTCTGCTTGGATTTTGTGTTTGTTTTTTGGGTGTTTGTTTTTGACTTTGTAGTAGCTGTCTGCTTGTGTGTTTTGATTTTTGTTTGTTTGTTGTGTGTTTTGATTTTTGTTTGTTTGTTGTGTGTGAATTTTTGTTTGTTTGTCCTGTGAGTTTTCTTGTTGCTGAGTGGTGTCTGTGATGGCACCCAAGCGCAGGAAGCTTAATTTTACCCATGTGGAGAAGCAAATCCTTGCCAGGTCCATCGTCCGATATGGGCGCTATTTACATGGGCCTGAGAGCCAGAACACCTCCCCGGCCCAAAGGAAGAAGATCTATCAAAAAATTACAGATCAGATAAATGCGGCGGGGGGGGGGGGGGGAGACGAGGATCCCCGCTGGCATACAGAAAAAGATCAATGATCTGAGGAGCGTGGCCCGCAATAAGGTGGCAAAGCTCACTGCCCATAGGAGGGGCACTGGAGGAGGGGGACCATGCCCCATCCGACTGACTGAGGAGGAATGGGCAGTGGCCCGGTGTTTCCAGCCAGAGCATGTGGTGGGCCTGCGTGGCTTTGACTCTGATGTTCCTGTGGGGCCAGGTAAGTTTTGTTTTTTCTATCTGGTGATTAGCATGTGTGGGTGGGGGAAGGGAAGATGTGCCAAGTGTGTGGATCCTCAAACCTGTGATTGTTTGGTGTCCTCCACAGATGACCAGGAGGATGCTGGCCCATCAGCCCAGGAGGATGCTGGGCCATCAGGTCAGGCTGCTGCACCACCCCAAGGACAGGAGGCTGCTGAGGATTCCCCAGGGGAGGGGAGTGGCCAAACCTCCCCTCATGAGGAGGATGAGGGGGAGGAGGATGAGGGGGAGGAGGATGAGGGGGAGGAAGAAGAAAACCTGCAGCTTGGCAGGGAAATCCTTCTGGCCTCTGAGCTAATGACATTTGAGGATACCCTTGAGGCTACTCCAGAGGCTGGCAGCAGTCAGGCCACCATCAGGGGTAGCCCCTCCCACTCCTCCCCCAACAGGCTGCAACCCACAAGGGTCACTCTCTCCCCTCCTCCAGAGCCACAAGCCTCAGGGGCAGGCAGGATGGTGACCCACGAGACCAGGGGGGTGTTTGAGCGTCTGCCGGCCAGTCTGCAGAAGGACAATGCCCAGCAGACCCGCAGTCTGGGTGAGATACAAAAAAGTATTAACAAGATGGAGCACAGCCTGGGTGCAATGAGGGAGTCACTCGGTGATGTGGCCACAAACTCTTTGGGGGTCATCACCTGTTTGTGGGACCTGAAGACCGCCACAACAGGCGTGGCCCAGGAGGTGACTGCCCTGACCCAGGCTATGCAGGACAATACCCGGGCTGTGCAGGACAATACCCGGGCTGGCCAGGCCAATACGGCTGCCATCACTGGCTGTCTGAACAGAATAGCAGTGGCCTTGGAGAGCAGGCCAGCAGGAGGACAGACACCAGGGGAGGCTCCTTCTTCCCCTGCTCACTCACCCCCCCATGAAGATACTCCCTCCCCTGCTCACACCCCCCCCGTGAAGATCCTCCAGTTGGCCGTGCCCGTGCCCTTGGGCAGCCCAGACGGAGCACTCACCGCAGGAATTAATTAGCAGGGGTACTTTAGATTTTTTTTGGTTTTATTTTTTTTATGATTTAGTTTATTATACTGTACTTATGATTTGGTTTATGTGTGTGAATGATGTGTGAATGTGGGGGGGGTGGCATTCCTGATAAAATAAGGGTGTCACCCTCAGTTTTGGTGGAGAAGGGATCCCCAGGACCAGGGAGAATGGAAACCCAGGTTCCTGAATGGTGTATGAATGCACAGTGACATAATTGGAGCCGTGGCGTGGCGTTACTGCTCCCAAGTACCAAAGGGGGGGGGACTTGGATCTAATCCAATTCGATGTGCATGTGATGTGTCTGTGCTAGGGACAACAGTGGTGTGCATTCATGCATTCTCATTGTGACATAATTAATCTGCGTTTACTATGAATAAAAAACATTCTCAATGTGACATTATTCATGTGCGTTTACTGTGAAAACAAATATTATCATTGTGTCATTATTCATGTGCGTTTACTGTAAAAAGAAACATTCTCATTGTGACATTATTCATGTGCGTTTACTGTGAAAAGATGCCTTCTGCGAGGCGTCTCCTGGCTGCTGTGCCCTCAGCAGACCGGGTAGAGTGGGTTAGGGGGGATTGCCTGGGTGGGGGGGGGGGTCAGGTCAGCACGTATGTCAATCTCCAGGCCCCTTCTCATGGCAAAGTTGTGCAGCACGCAACATGCACCGATGATCTGGCACACAAAGTCTGGGGAATACAACAATGTACCCCCAGACTTATCCAGGCATCTGAAGCGGGACTTCAGCAGCCCAAATGTGCGTTCCACAACTGCCCGGGTGCGAATGTGAGCCTCGTTGTAGCGTTGCTCTCCTGGGGTTTGGGGGTTCCTGAATGGGGTCATCATATGTGGTCCCAGGGCATATCCAGAGTCACCTGGAAGGGAAAATACATAAGGATGTTAGTCATGCATGTGCCCCTCGTGATGTCTGCATCATGGGGGGGGACATACCTGACACCCATGTCACTCACCAATCAGCCAGCTGTCTCCATACATGTTCTGTTCCAAATCTCTGGAGATTTTGGTCTGCCGGAATATATAGCTGTCATGGCAGGATCCAGGGAATTTTGCACAGACGTGCCAGATGAGGCCATGGGCATCCACGATTACCTGGACATTTGTGGAATGCCAGTGCTTCCGATTCAGGAACACGTGCTCTGTCTCATGGGGGGGCTGTAGTGCCACATGGGTACAATCAATGGCCCCGATGGTCCGTGGGAATCGGGCAATGTTGTAAAAGTCTGTCATGGTTTGCAATCGCTGGTCCTCCTGTGTGGTTTTTTAAAATTGATTGGCAATGCGTCTCAGTATTGCAGGGACTATTTGATGGACACACCTGCTTATGGAGGATTGTGCCATCCCAGACAGACCTCCACATGTGCGTTGGAAAGACCCAGTGGCAAGGAAATGGAGTGTTGCCATTACTTTGATGAGAGGTGGCAGGGCATGGGATCGTTGGGTTGGGGTGGTGAGATTATCCTGCAGGATTCTGGTTAATTCCAGGATGGCTTCCCGGTTAAAACGGAAGTTGCCATAGACCTCAGAAGCAGGCATGCCAAAGAGATCTCGGCGTGGGCGGTATACCCTCTCCTGTGCCCTCCTTCTCCTCCTCTGTGCCCTCCTCCTTCTTTGCGCCTCTAAAGTAGCGAGTGCTGCTAGGATCATGGATGGCCCGGGCATGTTGGCAGACAGTTTGAAGTCCAGCAAATATGTGTGCTCAGATTTTCCTCAATGCTGTTGCTTCAGCAGACCTTTACACAGCATGTGTAAAATTAGGGCTGCTTTTATAACGTGTAAATTTGCACAGGGAAACTAACAGGTGCGCACAGGGTGTAATCTACAGCGCACACACTTAACCTCCCTGGCGGTATGATTCTGTCTGAAAAAACATGCTGAAAGCGGTACAATTATTTGCAAGGAAATTTGGTGTTTTATACTGTAGGCCTGTGATTTTTAGGAAACTCACTTAAATCTGACCAAACAAGAATCTAATAGGCATCCCGGGTATGACATTTTTTTAAAAACAAAATTTTAAATTATAATATAATAAATAATTATAAATAATTATAGCAAGTAATAAATTATTCAATAATGTAATCAACTCAAAATCACTGAAATTTGCTCAGTTGCAGAATTGTTGCTGTCATTATTTTTTTTTTTTATGACGAATTTCCCCGCAAATCGCTATCGCACAATTCTGCAAGTGATTATAATTTATTATCGCTGTTTTCTAGCTGATCTAAAGCCATTTTTGACATAAAAAGACACTTTTGGTTGCTATGGACAATCTACAGTTTTCAGGCAGAAAAAAAGGTTTTTATTATATAAAATGACATGCATGACACTGGGCAGACCACTAGGGACAAGGGGGGTGTGTTTTTTTTTACATATAGTACTGTAATCTATAAGATTACAGTATACTGTATGTAAAGTGTTTGTTTACTTTTTTGAATTTGGCGCCGATCTCCGCTCCCGTGCGTCGTAAAGTCGCAGGGAACGGAGATCGGCGGCACAGGAGGACGCTGTGTGAATCGAGCGAGGTCCCGCTCGCTCACACAGCGTGGTGACATCGCTGGATCTGGCTCTGCATATCTACCTCGAGCGTGACTCGGGGTTACCGATCGTAACATGAAAAACCAGCCCGAGTCACGCTCGGGAATACCGCCAGGGGGGTTAATTATGTGGATCGCCCTATCTCCCTCATTTGCATCTTTGCCTATCAAAAACAGCGGCGTGACTAGCGTAATTTGCGTCCGAGGATGCGCCGGTGTAATCATTTTAGGTAGGACAGAAAATCCGGATTTTAATGCATAACTCGTTTTGAGGATCGGGCGCAAAGATACGCGCGGAGTAAAATTAGAAATCTCGAATTAAGTCGGCGCATCTGCTTTGTGGATTTGGCCCTGTAATTTTGTCAATTAATTAAAAATTCTTAGCTTTAATCTTTAATCTTTTTTATGTATAAAGTTGTTTCTTTATAAGAGACCTAGGGCCAGATTCGCATATATCTGCGGTGGCGTAACGTATCGTCTTTACGTTACACCGCCGCAAGTTTTCAGCGCAAGTGCCTGATTCACCAAGCATTTACGTGTAAACTTACGGCGGTGTAACGTAAAGCCGTCCGGCACAAGCCCGCCTAATTCAAATGGGGCGGGCACCATTTAAATTAGGCGCGTTCCCGCGCCGAACGTTCTGCGCATGCTCCGTGTGAAAATTTCCCGACGTGCTTTGCGCAAAATTACGGCGCCCCAACGTGTTTTTTGAACGGCGACGTGCGTTACATCGTTTCGTATTCCCGGACGTCTTACGCAAAAAAAATAAAAAATTGAAATTCGACGCGGGAACGACGGCCATACTTTAACATGGCTGTTCTAAAGTTAAGCCATGAAAAAGCAGGCCTAAGTTTGCGACGGGAAAAACCGACTAGCGACGGCGTAAGAGATTTTTGACGAACGCGCGTATCTTCGTGGATCGCCGTAATCAGCTAATTTGCATACCCGACGCTGGAAAACGACGCAAACTCCACCCAGCGGCCGCCGGAAAATTACACCTAGGATCCGAAGGCGTACGAAGCCGTACGCCTGTCGGATCTTAGCCAAAAGCCGTTGTATCTTTTTTGTGAATTACAAATAAAGATACGATGCGGCAAATTTGAAAATACGCCGGAGTATCAGTAGATACTCCGGCGTATTTCCTCTGTGAATCTGGCCCCTACTCTTTTGTATTCTGCATAGTCACTATCCTCTGGACGTTTGATTATCATCTCTTAATAGATATGTGGGAAGATAGCCAAGAAATTAAGATTATATAAAGTTGTATGTGCAGAAGATGAACATAATTGCATTATGTTATGATGAGTAGCACTGAGGTCTGCCAAGTATAAAGAAACCAGAAGTTGAATAGATAGAATAGATAGAAATTTTAGTCATATTAGATAATAGTATACACTTCTTGGCTTCTGGTGATTTGTAGGTGGTTGAAAATTGTATAAAGTCATATCTTACTTTTGCAATTAAATTGATTTTAAGTTTATATTCCATCTATAAATTTTATATAGAAAGGTTGATATACCGTATTTATCGGCGTATACCGCGCACTTTTTTCCCCTTAAAATAAGGGGAAAATCGTGGGTGCGCGATATACGCCGATCCCCGCTTCCCGCGCTGTGTTTGAACGCCGCCGCCATATACTGAGCGCAGTACATTCGGCCAGGCTCGGCTCCCCTCGCGGTCACGCCCTGTGCGGCACAGGGCGTGACCGCGAGGGGAGCCGAGCCTGGCCGAGTGTACCCGAGTGTTTCCTGCACTCTGTATATGTCGGCGGCAGAGTTCAAACACAGCACGGGAAGCGGGGATCGACTCAGAAACAGTGCGGTAGAAGCGGGGAGGACACCACCAGGGCCGCAGACGGACGCCGGACCGGACAAGGCCGCCGATGGACGCCGGGCAAGACACCGACGAGGGGCATTCAAACTGTGAGTATTTTCTTTTTTTCCTGAAATTTCCCTTCCAGGTTGGGGGTGCGCGCTATACGCCGGGGCGCGTTATATGAAGATAAATACGGTAGCATCAAAATTTGTTGGTCAAATAAAACAAAATGATCAAGTAGCTTCAGCAAATATGTACTAATAGGTTTTCACTGAGCAATTAAACTACTGGGTAGCTACATGCAATAAATCTTCTTCTGTCGACTTTTAAAACGTTCTATATAAAAATTCGATTCATTCGATGTCTAGAAAACTAGATAAATGTCTAGAACATGAATCTCCCTTTTTAGCATTGAATAGGCATATTAGACATTTAAACGTACACTTGTCACCTACAAACAAAATTTACAGGCCCAGCATATAGCGAAACGAATTTGGTCACATATGCTGTCAACTCTTCTGAGGATAGTTGGGATCCAGGCTGGACATTTTATTACTTTCCAGTAAGACCCCTTTCACACTAGTGGACCGATCAGGTCCACCTGACAGTTTTTTCAGACCTGATTGGACCCTTTGTGCTCCTCTATAGAGCAGCTGGTGTCCGTTGACTTCTGATCCACTAAAAACAGATAGATGGGGATCTGTTCCTCATCCGTCTGGTGGATTGGATTGAATGGCAGTTGGGTGTAAACGGACAGACAGTCCACTTACATCCGAACGCCCATATAGAAAAGCATGCTGTGTCTATGTTCACACTGCATAAGTGGACATGAACCAGCGATCCGACCAGTGGCGGTTCGTCCATAGAAGGCGCTGGAGCGCCGCCCCCTCTGGCTCTCACCGCCACTGAAATAACATAGATTCATGCATTGCACGAATCTATGTTATTATCGCCGCTGTTATTCAGATGGTCGGCGCTCATGTCCGGCCATCTGAATAACGCCAGCTGGTTGGCTGTACAGAAATGTCTATCAAAGCCAACAGCTCTGATAGGCTTTCCCAATACAGCCCTCGGGTCCCGGAATCTTATTCTCGGAGCACACAGACTGTACGCCCCTTGGATAAGATGACAGGCGTCTCAGCCAATCAGGTTGGCTGGTTCTGGCTACCAGTAACCTGATTGGCTGAGACGCCTGTCAGTCATCGAGGGTGGGAGAAGACATCGTGGGACGTGGATGCCTGACTCCAGTAAAGGTAAGTGCCGGGCGGGTTGGGGGGGAAGCAATTTACAGGGCACAGTGGGGACAATTGGCACAGTGGCGACCATTGGAACAGCGGCGACCATTAAAGGGCACAGTGGTGTCAATTGATGGCACAGTGGCTGCGTTTAATGACATGGCACAGTGGTGACAATGGATGGCACAGTGGCTGCGTTTAATGGCTTGGCACAGTGGTGACAATGGATGGCACAGTGGCTGCGTTTAATGGCATGGCACAGTGGTGACAATGGATGGCACAGTGGCTGCGATTAATGGCATGGCACAGTGGTGACAATGGATGGCATAGTGGCTGCGTTTAATGGCTTGGCACAGTGGTGACAATGGATGGCACAGTGGCTGCGTTTAATGGCATGGCACAGTGGTGACAATGGATGGCACAGTGGCTGCGTTTAATGGCATGGCACAGTGGTGACAATGGATGGCACAGTGGCTGCGTTTAATGGCATGGCACAGTGGTGACAATGGATGGCACAGTGACTGCGTTTAATGGCATGGCACAGTGGTGCGAATTGATGGCACAGTGACTGCATTTGATGGCATGGCACAGTGACTGTGTTTAATGGCATGGCACAGTGGTGCAAATTGATGGCACAGTGGCTGCATTTGATGGCATGGCACAGTGGTGCAAATTGATGGCACAGTGGCTGCGTTTGATGGCATGGCACAGTGGTGCAAATTGATGGCACAGTGGCTGCGTTTGATGGCATGGAACAGTGGCTGCGTTTGGGCACAGTGAGACTGCAATTTCTTTTTTTTCTTTGCGCTCCCCCAAAAATTTTGAGCACCAGCCACCACTGGATCCGACTGTTCAGCAGGGATCAGTGGACAGACAAACTCCAATGGAGCCTGTCCCGTGTGGAAGGGGCCTTATGCCTTGTACAGACGAGCATACATGTACGATGAAACCGGTCCGCCGTACATGTCTGCCCGGGGATTTCTGTATGGTGGCTGTACTCACCATCATACAGAAATCCGCGCGTAAACAATACGCGGGGCGTGTCCGCGCCGTCGCCGCATCATCGACGATGACGCGGCGACGTGGGCGGCCCTGCCAGTTCAATGCTTCCATGCATGTGTCAAAGTCATTCGACGCATGCGAGGGATGGCGGGCGCTCGGACATGTACGGTAGGTCTGTACAGACGATCGAACATGTCCGAGCGGACAGGATTTCAGCGGGCTGTTTTAAAACAAGTCCAGAAATATTTGCCCGCTGGAAAAAGGCCCCGCGGGCAAATGTATGCTGGAATCCTGTCCGCTCGGGCCTACACACGACCGAACATGTCTGCTGAAACTGGTCCGCGGACCAGTTTCAGCAGACATGTTCGGTCGTGTGTACGGGGCCTAAGTGTGACTGCTGCTAGTGGGGACTGCTATGCATGTTTGCTAAAGTTCTAGATTTACAAATAATCTACAGAATGAAATTCACCAAGTGACAGAAAATGATATGTCATTTTAGTCAATGTAGAAATATCACTCCATAAATAAAAAGCTCATTAAATTGCTCCCATCGTACCATAAAAAAAAAAAAAAGAATTTGTTTACAAACTGATAGGGGCAGATTCACGTACCTCTGCGCCGGGCGCAGCGTATCTAAGATACACTACGCCGCCATAACTTTGTGCTTTTTTTTCGAATCCTGAAAGAATTTGCGCCGTAAGTTACGGCGGCGTAGTGTATGTTTGGTGGCGTAATGGCGCGCCATTCAAATCTCTGTGATGGGGGCGTGTTTTATGTTAACACGTCGTGACCCGACGTAAACAATGTTTTTTTTTTTAACTGCGCATGCGCCGTCCGTGGGGGTATCCCAGTGCGCATGCTCGAAATTAACCCGGAACAAGCCAATGCTCACGACGGTGACGTCATTCTACGCAAATCCCTATTCGCGAACGACTTACGCAAATGACGTAAAAAATTAAAAATTGTACGCGGGAACGACGGCCATACATAACATTGAGTATGCCTCAACAGCAGCTTTAACTATTCACCAGAAAAAGCCGAACGCAAATGACGTAAACAAAATGCGCCGGCCGGTCGTACGTCCGTGGATGGCCGTAAATAGCTAAATTGCATACTCGACGTGGAATTCGACGGAAACGCCACCTAGCAGCCGCCGAAAAATTGCAGCTTAGATCCGACGGCGTACTAAGGCGTACACCCGTCGGATCTAGCCGAGATGCCGTTGTATCTTGTTTTGAGGATACAAAACAAAGATACGACGCGGGAACTTTGAAATTACGCGGCGTATCAATTGATACGCCGGCGTAATTTCTTTGTGGATCTGCCCCATACTCTTTAAAAAAAATATTTGTATAAATCATAATTTTTTACGAGATGAAATGAATAAATAAAAGCTGTTTTACTTACCAAAAGGATTTCTCTATTTTTGTCTGTCCAGACCTAAGAATGTAATAAGGGGCAAAAGTTAAGCAGTGCATTATGGGGTTAGCCATAAATGCGGTATTTAGCTGATGGACCGTTTTCATCAGACCAAGCCGATCGTGTGTGGGCCCCATCGATTATTTATCCATAGGTTAAAAAAATAGGAACTTGTTTTAAAATTATCTGATGGATAAAAAAACCTATAGAAAAAAACGATCGTCTGTGGTTAAAAATCCACGCATGCTCAGAATCAAGTCAACGCATGCTTGGAAGCATTGAACTTAATTTTTTCAGCACATCGTTGTGTTTAACATCACCGCGTTCTGACGCGATCGTTTTTTTAACTGATGGTGTGTAGGCACGACTGATCATCAGTCAGCTTCATCGGATAACTGATGGAAAAATCCATCAGACCGTTTTCATCAGACTAACCTATCGTGTGTACAGGGCATAAGATTTCCTTTCATCTGTGCCCAGTCTTGCCACACAGAGTTAATCCAGCTCTGAGCAATCCTCTTTTATTGTTCAGTGAGATAAATCTTGACAAACAGAGAAAAACTTTGTCAAATTCTCCCCCTTGCTGTGAGTGACGGGTTATTTACATATCTCATGCACTAGCCTGGAGACAGGCATTATTTTTTAAATCCCACCCCCACTCCTTTTCTGAAGTCATGTGGTTACTTTTCTGGATTTCGACTGGATGTTAGTGATCATAGCAGAATTTAGTGTAAGGAATACATAGGAGAAAATGCATGTTGACAAGGGGAGTATAGAGGTGGGCGGGGAGTCCACTGACATCACAACTCCACCCACCGAGCTCCAGACAACAGACCCACCCACAGAATCTGCAGTTTTTCAGTTCTAATAACAGACAGAGGGGAGACATTTGACAGGTAAGGATACATGCAGGAGGCATGTATATCTTTATAGATCAGCACTATGGCAGTAGTTTAGAAAGCATGAGAGTGGGTTTACATCCACTTTAACCACTTCAATACAGGGCATTTTCACCCCTTCCTGCCACTGTGACCGTGACATTGCGACGGACATATTGGACACTTTTGACACATTTTTGGGACCATTCACATTTATACAGCGATTAGTGCTATAAAACTGCACTGATTACTGTGTAAATGTGACTGGCAGGAAAGAGGCTAACACTAGGGGAGCTGAAGGTGTTAAATATGTTCCCTAGGGAGTGATTATAACTGTAGGGAGATGGGACTCACAAGGGGAGGAGACCGATCTGTGTTCCTCTGTACTGGGAACACACATTGGTCTCCTCACCTCCGACAGGACATGGATCTGTGTGTTTACACACACACACACACAAATGAAAGGGTCCTGCTGTAATTACGAGCATCCGCGGGTGCCTGGGGGACATCGCGGCCGCCGGGCACGCACACCGGGTCCAAACAATGCCGCGGGTGTGCACGGCTGGAGGCGCACACACGCCCCCTAGACGGCCGGGAATCCCAGGACGTCATATGACGTCCACCCAGGATGGGAGATCCCATCTGTGGACGTCATTTGACAATGGGCGGGTAATGAAGTGGTTAAGCTGTACCAAAATATTTGTAGCTACTTCCCCTCCTGAGAAACCTGATCAGGTAGACTTAAAAGTCTTAAAGGGGTTGTAAAGGAAAACATTTTTTCTTTCTCGTACATCACGGGACACAGAGCGGCATATTCATTACTATGTGGGTTATATGGAGTACCTTCAGGTGATGGACACTGGCAATCTTAAACAGGAAGTCCCCTCCCTATATAACCCCCTCCCATAGGAGGAGTCCCTCAGTTTTTTCGCCAGTGTCTTAGGTGTTGGTCACGAATTAGTTTGCCTCCATGTCCTTGGGACTAGGTAGACTATACCGGATCTGTCCAAAGTGCCTCAGAGCCAAGGTGGACAGTACCCGGGCCCCAAGTCGTGGGGTTTTGCCTATAATGCCTCTCTTCGGAGGGCTGGACCCTGGGCCCAGAACTTTGAACTTTCTAAAGTCCAAAAGGCGCTGTTGCCAGGGTGCTGTATAGGTCCAGGGCAGTGGGGTTCCTGCCAGGACCCGGGTCCCTGAAGGTCTGGTACAGAACCCGCGGAGATGGGGGAAGATTGGGCCTCTTGCTTTTGCAATACCCTGCAGCGTGGAGCAGGTAAGAGAGAGGGGCCTGTGGAACTTGGTTCGTCGACAGGTCCCTCAGTGTGGGAAATCTAGTTGGGACAGCCTGGGATGCTCTGCATGGGCGACTTTTTCCACTATGTCTGCTAGACAGGATGGTTACCTCCCACATTCTAGTGTATCCCCCTCCACTAACTGTGTTTGCCATTATATATATTTATATATGTATGTTTGCTGCTCCGCATGGCTTTGGGGGTTAGGGGCTTCTTTCCTGGTTCCCTGGGACTAACAAGGATCAGCCCACCCCCGTGTTTCCCTGGCTTAAGCTGTGCTAAAGATGGCCAGAGACTTGCCTTGTCAGGTGTTGCGTTGCGGCCAAGCGGCTGTGTCCTGTCACGCCGCTGGCGTTGCTGCCTCTCCTCGTGGTGTGTGTCGCGCGTGTGCGCGCGTAATATAGGGGCGCGCACGGAAGAGGCGGGGACTGTAGCAGCGTCAGCAAGGAGGAGGGGGTGTTCCCCTCGCTATTATCTCGGCTGACAAACCTGTCCTCCGGTCAGTGTGAGAAGCATCTGCTGGCCAGAGGGACACAGAACGGGGCACAGAGCGGCGGTCGAGCGACACCTGGTGGCGGTAAAGAGACCTGTTGGTCTGGAGCTAGGCTCCCCACTGACCTGAAAAAAAAAAAAAAAAAAAAAAGGAAGCTAAAACCCTTTTTGTTTTCTTTAAAGCCAAGAGTCTCTAGCAGCAGGTTGGCTATTAACACAGTTTTTTTCCTAAAGGAACAGTGCCTGTAAAAAAAAAAAAAAAAAAAAAAAAAAAAGATATATAAAATAAAATAAATATATTTAAAAAAAAAAGAAAAAAAAAAAGGGGGGTTAATATAGAAGGAAGGTGTGAGCACTGCCTTCCTTTGGCCTTAAGGGGATATTTTTTCCTGCCTTAAGCTATATATTTCCTTTTTCCTCCTTGCTACAACAGTCAGTTGTTGCTAGCGGAGTGCCTCAGTGTTGTATCATGGGCCCTAAAGGTTCGGGGACTAAGAATGCTAAAAATGCAAAAAAACAGAAGGGTTCCCCCTCTAGTTCTGAGGATCTTAGTCAGGCCATGCCGGGTTTGTCCTCCCCTGAGAAATTAACAGACGCCACCTTTGAGGAGCCATCAGGTGTGGTGGGTGCTGCGGCTGGCCCCATTCTACCTGCTCCGGTGTTTGTTACACCCGAGATGCTAGCTGTCTCCCTGGACGGGTTAGAACAGAGATTGACAATGCTTCTTAATAATTCTCTTACAGGAAAAAAGAGAGATAGGTCTCCGTCGCCTAAATTGGTGTCCTCAGAAGTTGAGGTTCTCTCCCCTGAGGAGTTTGAATCCCAGGAGACCTAACAGAGCAGAACCTAGAAGGTTCAGATATGGAGGAGTCCACTATTGAGGAACCTTTTTCGGTCTCCCAAGCAGAAGGTCTGTGGGTTCAGTCTCTAACGGATATGGTCCGTTCAGCTTTTAAACTGCCTTTACCAGAGCCTCAGTTTCCTGCTGTATCGTCCTTGGGCTCCTTGAAAGCACCATTTAGTAACGCAGTCTTTCCGCTTCACCCCTTGTTGGAGAACGTGATTTTTCAAGATTGGGTTCGGCCCGATAGAATTTTTGTGCCTCCAAAGAGGTTTTCTGTTCTGTACCCCATGGAGGAGAGTTTTTCTAAAAAATGGGTGCTTCCTGCTGTGGATGCAGCGGTCTCCTCCGTAAATAAGTCTTTAACCTATCCGGTAGAGAACATACAAATGTTCAAGGATCCGGTTGATAAGCGGTTAGAGACCCTTTTGAAAGCATCTTTTTCTACAGCAGGAGCAGTCGTGCAACCGGCAGTTGCTGCTATAGGTGTTTGTCAGGCGTTAAAAGACCAGACAAAACAGATGTTAAGGGAGCTCCCGGCTCAGCAAGCGCAGGATCTGGCCGACCTCCCTAGAGCTCTGTGTTTTGCGGTGGATGCCATAAAGGACTCCATCCAACAGGCTTCCCGTCTGTCGCTGTTTCTGGTACATATGCGGCGGCTCTTGTGGCTAAAGAATTGGTCAGCCGAGACTCCGTGTAAAAAGCTTTTAGCGGGCTTTCCCTTTCACGGAGGAAGGCTTTTTGGGGAAGATCTTGATAAATACAGACAATATCAAGTGGCAAGAGTACTCTTTTACCAGTCAAAAAGAGATTTCGAGGCCCTACGTTCAAGCGGCAGCAATCCCCAGCCCCAGGGCCCTCTGGCCCCAGGCAGTATCGACGGCCTCCCGCACGATCAAACTTTGCTAATAAGTCACAGGGACAGGCCGCTGGTGGTAAAAGACCATGGTTCCGCAAACCAGCTAAACCGGCTCCCAAGTCAGCCTTATGAAGGGGCGCCCCCACTCAATCAGGTGGGGGGAAGGCTTCGATTCTTTGCAAAGGTTTGGGAAGCCAAGATCCCCGACAAATGGGTTCTTTCCTTAGTGGCGACTGGCTACAAGATAGAATTTCGGGAGTTCCCCCCTCCGCATTTTCAGGAATCAAGGATTCCAAGCGATCCGGCAAAGAGGGCTGCCTTGCTATCAGCCTTGGATCGTCTTCTAGATCAAAGGGTAATCATAGAGGTACCCGTTCAGGAGCACAAGCTAGGCTTTTACTCCAATCTGTTTATCGTTCCGAAACCCAATGGCGATGTAAGGCCCATCCTGGATCTAAAAATTTTAAACTCTTACCTGAGGATCCAGTCCTTTCGGATGGAATCCATACGCTCTGCCGCCGCAGCTTTGCAGCCGAACGATTTTTTGGCCTCGATAGACATAAAGGATGCATATCTTCATGTTCCAGTTTTCCAAGGGCATCAAAAGTTCCTACGCTTTGCTGTCGCGGGGTGCCACTATCAATTTGTGGCTCTCCCTTTCGGGTTGGCTACGGCCCCCTGTGTGTTTACGAAAGTCCTGGCCCCCATCTTGGCCAGTCTGAGGACCCAGGGAGTCTTGATCCTGGCCTATTTGGATGACCTCCTGGTCATAGATCACTCTGCTTCAGACCTGAGTCGAGCAGTAACCCTGGCGGTTCAGTACCTCAAGGTATTTGGTTGGGTTCTACACCAAGAAAAATCGGCTTTGCAGCCTGCAAGGCGATTGGAATACCTCGGCATGCTGCTAGACACAAAGCAGCAAAGGGTGTTTCTCCCCGTAGAGAAATTCAGGGGGATCAAACAATTGATCCAGTTAGTGCTAAGCAAAAGGCAGCCCACTATCCGTTTGTGCATGAGATTACTAGGAAAGATGGTGGCCACCTTCGAGGCGGTGCCATATGCTCAGGCCCACACTCGAATCCTGCAGACAACCATCCTGTCAGCCTGGAACAAAGATCCACAAGCCCTGGATCTTCCGTTGACCCTTCCATCAAGGGTCCGGCAAAGTCTCTGCTGGTGGTTAAAGCCTCTGAACCTCCTAAAGGGAAAATCGTTCAGTCCCATCATCTGGAAGTTGATAACCACAGATGCCAGCCTGAAGGGCTGGGGAGCGGTCTTGGATGGGCAGATCCAGCAGGGGATTTGGGCAGAGTCGGAAAGACGGCTGCCAATCAATGTCTTGGAGATCAGGGCGGTACGCCTAGCTTTAAAAGCCTGGACATCCAAGCTGCAAGGGTCTCCAGTGAGAGTGCAGTCCGACAATGCCACGGCGGTGGCATATATAAACCACCAAGGGGGCACGAAGAGTCGAGCCGCCCAAAGGGAAGTGAGCTTAATTTTTCTATGGGCAGAAGCGCATGTACCATGCATCTCGGCGGTTTTTATCCCAGGGGTGGACAATTTACAGGCAGACTTCTTGAGTCGCCAGCAGCTGATTTCAGGGGAGTGGTCTCTCCATCCCCAAGTCTTTCAGGAAATCTGCCAGAAATGGGGATTTCCGGATGTGGACATCATGGCATCTAGGTTCAACAGGAAGCTGAACAAGTTTGTGTCCCGATCTAGGGACCCTCTGGCCTGTGGAACCGATGCGTTGGTTTGTCCTTGGCATCCGTTTAGTCTGCTGTACGCCTTCCCCCCGTTACAGATGCTGCCCCGCCTGCTGCGCAGGATCAGGGCGGAGAACAGACCTGTCATTCTGATAGCCCCAGCATGGCCCCGGAGGTCGTGGTACTCACTGATCGTGAGAATGTCAGTAGGGGAACCTTGGACCCTCCCACTTCGTCCAGACCTACTCTCTCAAGGTCCGATACTCCACCCTGCCTTACGGCATCTAAATTTGACGGCTTGGCGGCTGAATCCCTGATCCTCAGGGGTAGGGGCCTGTCAAGCCAGGTTATTTCTACTCTGATTAAGGCTAGTAAACCAGTCTCCAGAGTAATTTATTACAGGGTCGGGAGGGCCTACGGAAGCTGGTATGACTCCCAGAGATGGCTTCCACGCAAATACACCATTGACAGGGTATTGCGTTTTTTCTCCAGATAAGAGTAGATGAGGGTTTGACCTTGAAATGCTATTAAAGGACAGATTTCTGCCTTATCAGTATGGTTTTGTTGGTCGTGGGCCACGCACTCTTTGGTTAAAGCCTTTTACAGGGGATCCTATGCATTAATCCCCCCATCTAATCTCCGGTTTGTCCGTGGGATTTGAATCTTGTGTTGTCAGCTCTGCAAAAGCAGCCCTTTGAGCCTCTGGCAGAGGTTCCGTTGGTTTTACTGACTGGGAAGTTGGTAATTTTTTGGTTGCTATGGCTTCCGCTAGAACAATATCAGAGCTGGCAGCCTTGTCTTGTAAGAACCATGCCTCAATTTGCATAAAGACAGGGTGGTTCTTCGGCCGCATCCGTATTTTCTGTCTAGGGTGGTGTCCAGTTTTCTCTGGAATCAGGATTTGATTTTCCCATCCTTTTTTCCAGAAGCACACTTCTAGAAGGGAAGGCTTGCTGCACACCTTGGATATTGTCAGGGCCATGAAGGTCTACCTGAAAACTACAGAAAGACTCATAGGACGGATACATTGTTCATCCTGCCGGAAGGACCCTAAAGGGTCAGGCTACGGCAAGAGCTACCATCACTAGATGGATTAAGCAGTTAATTAGTCAGGCCTACGGCTTGAAGGGATTGCCCCCTCCTTTTTCAGTTAAGGCCCATTCTACTAGGGCCATGAGCGCCTCCTGGGCAGCACACCACCAGATCTCTATGGCTCAGGTTTGCAAGGCAGCAACCTGATCATCGGTCCACGCGTTCATAAGATTTTACTAATTGAACGTAAGAAGAAGGGCCGGTGCAGCCTTCGGACAAACAGTGCTGCAGGCTGCGATTTAAGATCCTCGAGATCCGGGGCACCCTTGGTTAATTAATTAATGAATTGAATTAATCAGATTAATTTTTTTGTTGGATTTAATTTGGATTTATTATGATTTAAAGAATACTTTCTGAATTAGATCTCCTGGTTGAGATGTCTCCCTCCCCTCATTGTAAGTATTGCTTTGGGACATCCCACATAGTAATGAATATGCCGCTCTGTGTCCCGTGATGTACGAGAAAGAAAAGGGGATTTTTTAATACAGCTTACCTGTAAAATCCTTTTCTTGGAGTACATCACGGGACACAGAGCTCCCACCCCTCTTATGGGAAACATTTTGGGAGGCATACTGCTTGCTACAAAACTGAGGGACTCCTCCTATGGGAGGGGGTTATATAGGGAGGGGACTTCCTGTTTAAGATTGCCAGTGTCCATCACCTGAAGGTACTCCATATAACCCACATAGTAATGAATATGCCGCTCTGTGTCCCGTGATGTACTCCAAGAAAAGGATTTTACAGGTAAGCTGTATTAAAAAATCCCCTTTTTCATAATAAGTATCCTTTACTTGCAGACATTACACTCTTCACTTCCTCATTGTTCGTTTTTGCTCAGAAGTTGCTCTATTTCTTCTCTGTTCTGTTCACTTGCTGCTTGTCTGATTGTAACTCACCACAGTAAAGAGAGACTTTACTGCGGTGGTCAGTGACGTGCTCACCCCCTCCTGGGAACTACATCTGTGCGGCAGGACGCTCTCTACGTGTTAGAGACTTCAAGGAGGTGTGAATTACTGGGTGTGCCGCAATGCATACTGGGAAATGTAGTTCTTACATGAACGAGCGCCGCAAACCAGGAAGTGAATGAGAGAACAGAAACTAGAACGCCAGAGGTGATATAGATGAAGGAATCTTATAGGTATTTACTCGTTTTTTAACAGAATCATTACACTATTCTGTCTGTCTACCTTGCAGACATTAATTTTAGCCCGAAAAATGTATTCCTTTACAACTCCTTTAAGGAAATTGCAATTGCAAAAAAAGAGTAAAAGAGAGGTGGAAAATCAGAGGTGTAAGGTACTGTGCACTTCCTACGCTGTATATATCTCTAGTCTGGGCATTGCCTAGATCCTTCTATCTATCCAAAGGTGCCATGGTGTCAACCATTACTGCATATTGGGTTGCCTTGGGGGTCATGATTGTTGCTGAACAATTTTTTTAAGGATGTGAAACATGGTAAATACACCACCCTGGTAGACTTGTAAAGGCCCCTGCTGAGCACTTACCAAAGACCTTGTACCCTTTCCCAAGGTTGCAAATTGACTATATTCAATTAATAAAAAGGTTAACAGTACTAGTATGTTTTAATGTGTGGACATGTTCTCTGGATGGGTAGAAGTTTGGCCTGTTGCCAACGCCACTGTTTCAGTCACTGCCAAGGAGTTGGTCTAGGACAGGGGTGCCCAACCTTTTGAAGTGTGAGGGCCACTTAAGCGACTCGGTAACTGTTCGTGGGCCACAATGAGCAGAGCGGGCAGATGGCAGGTCCGTGTCCTCTCTAAATATATGCAGAGCGGACACGGGCACACAGCCCACTACACTCTTTTTTTAGTGGATCAGATTGGTGGTAGAACACAAATGGGATTACATCTGTCACTTCGTAGAGGTGATTCCAACTTAGAGGTCCAATTCAGAGGCGTATCTAGTAAAAATGGCGCCTATGGCAAGCACTGAAACTGTGCCCCCTGTCGAAAAATTTGAAACCCATCTTTCAGATAACTATAACAAAAAAAAACAGCTAACAAAACTAGTGGTATTTATCATCCCTTGTGACACCTTGGGTAGTGACATATCCTCTTTATGGAGAAATCTGGGGTTTATTAGACCCCTGATCCCTCCTCTGCCCTCCAAGGCATATTGGCTGCTTTCTTAGCTGATGCCAGCCAGGTAAATGCAGAACCAATACTGGAATTGATGAACTCTTCATAACTTAAGGCCGTAGTTATTGTCACAGAGGAGAGGGAGAAACTGATGTTCCTCCTTCTTCTTTGTGCGCTGTCAATCCGACCAGATGAAATGGGAGAGCCTGGGAGAACAGGGGAGGGCTGTGGCTGAACGCAGCAGGGATAGCGCTGCCATTGTCCATTAGCAAAGGTGCTGAAAAGGAGATCCTGCTTGATTGATTGAGGAGACTACAAGGATCTATATATCCAGCCTGTCACCCAGCTGGCAGTTGACAGAAGAATCTCAAATAGAATAAAATAAAATAAAACATTTCTTCAGGGCACTGGGCCCAAAGGGAGCCACATCCTTCTCCTCTGCTAGGCAGAAAAAAACTGAGGCTACATGCTGCAGGGAGGAGGGTTATGTCTGGAGGGAGCGCCCCCTGGGCAGGGCTGTTCAACTCTGTTAAAGTAACATGTATTTAAATATCTAACATGCCTAGTCCTCTCCTATGAACAGGAACATAACCCATATGTCAAGACTTGTGAAGGCTGTGTCCGTCCATGGACGAAAAGAGAAAAAATGGTGTTTGGGTACCTGCCACTGAGGTACCGCACATTCAACAAATTCTCAAAAGGGGGCAGAGTCTACCAGCTGAAAGGGCAGCAGTTGGAGTGCTAGCAATTTAGCCAAACCAGCATTCAGCCGCTGAGCATGTGGATGGCTGGGACAAAATTTATTTTGCCGGTTTAGCAACTGGGTAGGGAAATTTTCCTGCTACAATCGGATTTTGGTGTACCGCCAGCAGATTGCCCCTAAGTGCTTGGGACACCTAATTCTACACCTTCATTCCTCTCAGTGCAGGTCTCTGAGAGGACTGAAGGTATAGGGGGTTGGAGATCCCAGCTGATAAGGAGCAAGGAGAGGTCCGCCTTGTCCTTTGGTGTGGGTCTTTTAAGTACTGTTGCCAATAGACTGCATGGCAGGTCAACATATGTCTGGTCAAGCATGTGGTGCCCAAGGGGCTGGTGTTTGGCCACGCTTGATACGCTTCAGCCTGCTTGCCGTCATTTAGTGGCCTGTGAGCATCTGCCTCTCGTTCGTGGCCTTCCAGACATACTGTACAATTAGATTAGCAAAACAACGCCTGAAGTTTACTAAAAACAGTACACCAGGAATGGCCTACAGTCAGGTATAGGCTTAGCTGGACTACAATGCAGTGGATATATATTTTATGAACTGCAGCTCACTGAGTCACCTGCCTGCCTGCCTGGAAGTGTCTTTGTACACATCCACAAGTAATGGCCTACAGTCAGGTATAGGCTTGGCTGGACTACAATGCAGAGGATATATATATATATATATATATATATATATATATATATATATATATATATATCATGCACTGCAGCTCACTGAGTCACCTGCCTGCCTGAAAGTGTCTTTGAACACGTACACCAGGAATGGCCTACTGTCAGGTATAGGCTTGGCTGGACTACAATGCAGTGGATATATATTTTATGAACTGCAGCTCACTGAGTCACCTGCCTGCCTTAAAGTGTCTTTGAACATGTACACCAGGAATGGCCTACAGTTAGGTATATACTTGGCTAGACTATATAAATGACTATATATATTAAATGCACTGCAGCTAACTGAATCAACTGCCTACCTGAAGTATTTTAGAAACAGTACACCAGGAACAGTCAGCAATGAGATCTAGTGGTACAGGATACAGTGTATATATATATATATATTGTGACATGGGGGTGTTTTCGCATTACTGGTAAATGCATTTTTCCAGCGAGTCCACAGCAGTCAGTTATCAGGTTTGAGGGCATGGCAGCCCATTTTTATTAAAAGGAAGAAAATAAAAGTTCATACATAGGATTTCCCACACAGGGGTTCTTCTCCAGTAAGGTTCACATAACAGAAAATGCCAAGCCTCCTGGCTCCTAGGCTTACTTTGCCTTGCAGTTACCTGCTAAACCAGCCTACTCCTGGCCTCAACAGTATTCTCCAGCCCTTGGGTTAGCTCACTGTCTCCCAGACTTTAGGACTTCCTTCAGCCCCCTTGGATTGCTAGTCACCTCAGCTCTACCAGCCTCCCAGTCCGTCAGGCATGAAGTCCCCCCTCACCAGGGGTGTAGTCTCACACAGGGCAGACATCTTTCCACGCACAGGTCTGTCTTAATACAGCAGCAGTAACAAGCTGCACACACTCAACCTTCCTCCACTCACTGTTCTGACCAGTACCCTGTTATATGGGCTGTGTGCACCTGGGCACACACCCTGCTGGCTGTCCACAAGACCCAGACACAGGGTTGGAGATCCTGTCCCACCCAAGTCTCTTAAGGATCTCAAAACAACAGAGTCCCATACTAAACTTGCAAAACCTGGAGAAAACTGACAGCTGTTTTCTTCATTTAAACTCTACACTCTGTAGTCTTGCAGTCCGCAGATATGCAAACACTGTGTCCCTTTTACCTCCAACTTCATAGGGACAGAGCCTCGTTCTGTCACAAAATATATATATATATATATATATATATATACATATATATATATATATATATATATATATATATATATATATATACAAAGCTGGGATGTATATATATTGAATACACTGCAGCTAACTGAATCAACTGCCTGCCTGAAGTAATTTAGAAACGGTACACCAGGAACGGTTTGCAGTGAGATTTAGCTAAACTGGATACAGTGTGTGTGTGTGTGTATATATATATATATATATATATATATATATATATATATATATATATATATATATATATATATATATATATATATATATATATATATATATATATATATATAAAACCGGGATGCATAAAATATATACTAAATACACTGAAGCTAACTGAATCGCCTGCCTACTCAAAGTAAATGAAATTAAATGACTCTCTCTCTCTCAACAACGCCACCAACACACTACACACGGCTGACGTGCAGGTGGCCTTTTATAGTGTGGGGCATTAGGGGTGCAACGGATCGTGCCCGATCCGTGATCCGACCGGTGCGCGCTGACGTCATCACCTCCCTCTGCTCGTGGATCTTTTATTCTGCAAGAGCGCGTAGTGCAACAAGTACAGTGAGTTGGATGTTGGACTCGCTATTATATTACAGTGATTAAACTAGTGGGGGCAATGTTAAACTGGCTAAATTATTACAGTGTTTACTAGTGTGGGGGTAATGTTGGACTGGAACAGTGATGGTGATGACGAGTGGGGGACAATGGTGGACATTACAGTGCAAGTACAGTGAGTTGGATGTTGGACTGGCTATTATATTACAGTGATTATACTAGTGGGGGCAATGTTAAACTGGCTATATTATTACAGTGTTTACTAGTGTGGGGGCAATGTTGGACTGGAACAGTGATGAGTGGGGGTGATGAGTGGGGGCAATGGTGGATGACTGGATGTGACAGTGAGGTGGGGGCAATGGTGGATGTTACAGTGAGGTGGGGGCAATGGTGGATATATTACAGTGAGTGGGGGCAATGGTGGATATATTACAGTGGGGGAGATGACGTGGATATTACAGTGGGGGAGAATTTTTTATTTTTTTTGCAGATCCGAAAAATTATCCGATCCGTGACTCCTGTTTCGAGGAACGATCCGAACCGTGAGTTTTTTGATCCGTTGCACCCCTATGGGGCATGGACTTAACCCCCTGAGCCATAATTGGCCAAAGGCACCCTACTTTGCATTCGGGTCATAGTGCATACTTGGCCAATCATCAGCCAGCAATGTACTGCGATGACGTAGTGCATTATGGGCCGCGACGTGCCGATCGAATTTGGCACGAACGGCCCATAATGTTCGATCTTTGTCGAACGTTCGACCAGCCGATGTTCGAGTCAAACTCATGTTCAACGCAAACAGATAACCCATCCCTACTCCCCACTTTGAGCTTGATGATGAAAGTGTGGGACACTGTGAAGGTAATACTGAAATACACAGGACTTATGGAGTATACCCCCAATGAGAGAATAGTAAACTGGGAGAACTGCAGAAAATGAGGGTAGTGAGGAAATGGGAGAGATGTGGAATAAAATACATCAAAATATCGCCCAGTTTCAAGATGGCACCTTGAAAACTTTTCAGGTGCTGAGATAACAATTCGCCCTGCTGAATAATTATTTTTTTTTTTAGGTATTTACAAGTCAGGCATGCACTGGAGGAACAGTTTAGAGGGAAGACTCTAGATTGGAGCACGATTTTTGTACTCCAAAAGATAGCCAAGGCAGAAACTGGGAAAGGATTAATTTCAAAAATATATCCACATTTAAATAAGGGGAGATTGGGAGGGATAGAGGCCCTTATGTATAAGAGTATATATAGTGAGAAAATGGGAGAAAGATGTGGGATATATTTCCGAAAACACGGAGGAATAGAAACCTTAAACTAGCCCCACTGGTATTGCTGTCCCCCTCTCAGAGGATGTCACACCTGTCACACCTGTTTTTACTATACAGAACTTATTACACCCCATGTAAACTTTTTCAGTTTTGCCGAAGACCGGATTCAAGCCGCTCCAGGTGTGGGGATATAGAGGGGGACTTGACATGTTTTGGAGATGGCCGAAATTGTTCCGATACTGGAGGGAGGTAATAGAAACCATTGACTGGGTGTTTGGAACCTCCATTGATTTGGAGCTGACGCACTGCCTCCCAGGCCCTGAGATGGCAATCGGCATTACCTACGTCCAGTGGGGAATTGGTAAATAGTATGAATTTGACAATTCTTAAGGAGAAATCGTTAAGGAGGGTTAAAGAAATACACTAAAATTTGGAAACCCCGGTGGGCAGCAAGAGGGATTAACATCTAAATAACATCAGAGTGGAAAAGCACTTAAAGCGGAGTTCCGGCCACAATTTCACTTTTTAAATATAAATACCCCTGTAATACACAAGCTTAATGTATTCTAGTAAAGTTAGTCTGTAAACTAAGGTCTGTTTTGTTAGGTTGTTACAGCATTTAGACACTTTATAAAATAGAAATTGACTGGGGCCATCTTAAGTGTGGGCATCATGAAGCCAGACTGTATGACTTCCTGGATTTCAGCCTTGCAAATCTCGCACAGATCAGGTTTCAATAGCAACGGGAGTGTCAGAGAAAGTTGCCGCCCCTTATCTATGCAAACCTCTCCTCCCCTCCTCCTTCCAGGAATCAGTAAATGTACAAAATAATTTGTTTCTGTGCAGATATATCTACATAACAAAATTATATATATATATATATATATATATATATATATATATATATATATATATATATATATATATATATATATATATATATATATATATATATATTGTTATATATGTGGTGTGTATACATATACTAGACATGTGCACTGTCAATAAATACATTTTGTTTAGTTCCGTTTCGCATTAGCCGTTATTTCGTATTTTGTGCCCGAAACTCAATTCAGATTCGTACGCTCATAATGAGCACAGCAGGAGTACAGCCACAGGAAGTCAGTACAGGGATGGTGGGAACCCCTCATAATGGGCACAGTAGGAGTACAGCCACAGGAAGTCATCACCACCACTACTACTGCCACTACCACCAGCACTACTACCACTACCACCGCCACCATCACCAGCACTACTACTGCCACTACCACCACCGCCACCATCACCAGCACTACTACTGCCACTACCACCACCGCCACCAGCACTACTACCACCACTACTACCACTGCCTTTCTTTTTATATTTATCTGTTTACTTATTTTTAGGAAACAATCATAATAATAATGACTACACATTTTCCTCTAGAATATCTGATCTTCCTCTTGTTTTTTTTTTATTATTTCAGCCGCCTGCTTTCCAACAACTTGTTTTGTGACTGTCACTCAGTGGCCCACCATCGGGCTATTCACACAGAATCAGGATGACAGAGCGCATCTCGGTCTGTCTCCGGTGCAGGGAGAGTTACAGATCATCAGGATTCCTGATGATCTGTAACTCTCCCCGCAGCGGAGACAGACCGAGATGCGCTCTGTCATCCTGATTCTGCTAGGTGCTAGCCCCCGTTCTCCCGCCTCCACCACCCGCCCGCCATCTGTCTCCAGTGCGGGGAGAGTTATAGATCATCAGGATTCCTGATGATCTGTAACTCTCCCCGCACCGGAGACAGACCGAGATGCGCTCTGTCATCCTGATGAACTGGCAGGCGGGTGGTGGAGGCGGGAGAACGGGGGCTAGCACATAAGACAATAGCACTGGGAGAACGGCTGCGGGAGAACTGGCGGGCGGGTGGTGGAGGCGAGAGAACGGGGGCTAGCACATAGCAAGACAATAGCAGCGGGAGAACGGCTGCTAGCACCTAGCAGGGAGGAGTTGGAGAGTGACAAGGGGACACCACCTCTATTGGGCGGCATAGCCCGCCCACTCTCCCGCCCACTCTCGGTTTTCAACTGCGGCGATAGTTCAGCCCAGCCTCCTGGGATTGATGACACACATCTCCCAGGAGGCATAGCAGCGCTAGATGCGGCGGCGAGGCCATTCCGCCGCGGCGGGAGAAATAAACAATGAAGAATAAAACCGTGAGTTTAAAAAAAAACAAAAAAAAAAACATGCCAAATACATTTAAGGGGGCAGTGTTAAATAAAATGCTGTTAGGTTATAAAATAGGGTGGAACTCCGCTTTAAAGGAAGAGAAGTGACCTAACAGAAACCAAGATTAAAGGGGTTGTAAAGACAAAAATATTTTCCTCTTAAATTAAAGTCTGGCAGTAGCTGATAAAGTAAAAAGTAATGTTTTGCATTATAACTAGTTTGATACCTGTTGAAATTGAGCTGTTTTATTCACCTCTGTCACTCCTGAATCGTTCTTCTCACTGACTTCCTGGTTTGCGGTGCGCATTCATTCTTGCTACATCACGGCCTAATGGGAACTACAGTTCGCATTAGGCTTAGCCTCCATGCCTGTGAGGGATAAGAGAGCATCTTCACGCAGGGCTGTAGTCATAGGGAGGGGGTGAGCACATTCTGCTTTCCACCATGCAAAACAGCTCAGATGCTGGTGGAAAGCAAGATAAGGAGTGACAGTAAATGGCATTTTCAAACATGGATTACTATATTTTGGAGGTCAAAAGGAAAAACGAGGTAAGTGATATTTAAATGCTCTAGCTTACAGCAATCAATTGATCTAATAAGAAATGAACCTTTAGTGTTCCTTTAAGATAAAGGAGAGTGAATTGGATGGATGTGCGGGTGGAATGGATGGTGGTGGGAGGGTGTAGTGGCTGGTCAAGTATAAAGAGTTACAAGGAGTACCAGATAGGTCAGTGTACATGCTGACACCCCCCACCCAGGATACACCCATGGTACAAGCCTTTTGCTCATTTCTTTGTATTGTTTTTTTACTCTGTGATAGGTGGATGGGAAGACTGGGAGAAACTAGGGGAAAATATTCAGGACAGGGGAATGGATTCAGGAAAAACTCCCCATAAGTCTGTGAAACTCAATCTACACCTTTGTACTAGGAGATGCAGTGTGAGTAAAAGAGTGGAACCTAACCCCTTTAGGGCCTAGATGGCTAATGGAAGTAAACATCTGTGTATATATACTGTTTTACTCTAAGCCCAGGTTCACACTGGACTGCGGCAGTGAAGCCGTGCGAGTTCAACTGAACTTGCACAATTTCACTCCCACTTGTCAGTCCCGATTTCGGTCACTATTACAGAGATGTCAATGTAAATGCGGGCTGAAATCGCAAAAAAATAGTACAGAAACTACTTTTTGAAATTGGTGCAGTGCCGCAGATGGGCCGTTGCACCGATTAGGATGGTGCCATTGCTGGCAAATGCTGCTGATTTGACATGCGATTTATCAAATCGCATGTCAAATTGCACCAGTGTGAACCAGGGCTATGTAAGAGCATGGATCTGCTCTTACATACAATCCAATTTCTAGGTTTATAAGTTACTTTTTTCTAGGTTAAAAGTGAATTATAATCCTATCAACAGAAAACCAGTAATATGATTAAAATTTCTCGTCCACGTATTTGTAATTCTTTTCCATACTCGGCAGGTTTCTGTTTTTAATATCTTAGAACAGGCATTAGCAAATAGTGTCTCTGACCAGAATAATCAGACCTGACAGTCCATATCCATATAGTTTAGCCACATCCTGTCCTTAATGTGCAATAGATTAAATTCACTGGGGATCAGCATTTCCTCAGACTACAAGTTCACAGGCTGGCTTCACACGAAACTGTTGTTGTCACTGTCACTATAAGGATATATTATATAGGGCTTAAATTATATTATACTGTACTGAAGCTGAATTCCAGGAAAACAATTACATATACATGTGAATGCATACACAAGAGATGTTTATTTGCAAAGGATCTGTATTTTTATCCAGCCAGTCCATATTTACACAACTCTGCCAGATAGCAAAGGAAAGCTGGACTGTTTTAATTTGGTCTAATGCAGTTTAAGAAATAGAGCCCAGGTTCACACTGGGTACAATTTGGTACGATTTGAGATACGATTTCACATGTCAAATCGCATCTCAAATGGGCGGCATTTGCCGGCAATAGCACCATCCTAATTGGTGCGTAGCCGCATCTGCGGCGCTGCACCGATTTCAGAAAGTAGTTCCTGTACTACTTTTTGTGATTTCGGGCCGCGATTTACATTGACACCTGCAGATGTCTCTTAAATCGTGGCCAAAATCGCGGCAAAATCGCAGCCGCGATTTTGAATTCGCAGCAGTGTAAACCTAGCCTCAAGTAGGCTCCCAACCTATGAATGGTTAGTATAGCAATAGACTGAGTACATCTCTCCACCCATGCTATTTTCCTCATGTCAGAATGTTTCATTTTCAGCACATGTGCATGCAGCACCTATGACTGGCTTACAGTACTTACCTTTCTCTCACATTCTTTTGGAATACACCCCCCTTTACACAATTTATTAAAAGCTACTCAGTTTAACATTCTTTTCCTAAATGTGAACAAAATTTTGGTGCTTCAATTTGTGAATATGAATTGTTTGGGTGTCTTAACCCTTTCGCTCCCAGGCCCTATGCTCCATGTTGTACACTCAGGTGGCCAGACCATTTTTGCAATTTTTCCTTTGCTTTCTTATTTTTTCTCATATAGCTGTCAGAGTTTGTAAAAGACCCGCCAAACCATATATTTTCTGAAAGCACAAGACCAGTAGAATAAAAAGAAGGTGCTACTGATTTTTAAGGTCCCACAATACTTGTGCAAATGTTTATCAAACAATATTTTTTGTTAAAAATCCACTAAAATCATTATTCACAGATAAAAACAGCACATTTTTACAAAATCACTACTAAATATAAAAGCTTAACCTGTATTGAGTTAATAAATAACAAATATTTGTAACTTTTAAATTGCACCTATTTGTGAAATGGTGAATATCAAACAGACGCAAAAGTCTAAATATCCAAATTTCTCAAAAAAATCGGAAGGTTTTTCCTGTTCCCTTACAGCAATATAAAACAATATATTTTCTGAAAGCATATGATCTCTATAATAAAAAGAAGGTGCTACTGATTTTTTAGACCCCGTAGTATTTGGGCAGATGTTTATCAAAACAATATATTTGCATAAAATACACTAAAACCATTATTAGCAGATAAAAACACAGCTAATTTGACAAAATTCCTGCAAAGAGGGTGGTGGGACTTGTGCAGAGCAGAGACGAACCTGACATCCACAGAGGATTAGCAGACCGATCCCCCACTGCACAAACGGATTCCATACCATGGATGTGCCTGTGTGAAAGGGTCCCTGCTCTTGCTATGATTTTTTTTGTTTTACATTTTAAAAAATTTTCAAATTTTTATTTTATTTATTTTTAACATTTTTTTAAGGGGGTAGGGGTCTTTGGAGACACAACAGCGGTCTAAACAAACCTTTAATGTCTCTTTTTTTAGACAGGACTGGTGCTCAGAACTGGACAGCATACTCTAGGTGTGGCCGGACCAGAGTCTTGTAGAGTGGGAGAATTATTGTTTTATCTCTGGAGTTTATCCCTTTTTAATGCATACCAATATTCTGTTTGCTTTGTTAGCAGCAGCTTGGCATTGCATGCCATTGCTGAGCCTGTCACCTCCCATTACCCTCAGGTCCTTTTCCATCCTTAATTTCCCAGAGGTTCTCTCCCCAGTGTATAGATTGCATTCATATTTTTGACACCCAAATGCATTATTTTAAAATTTTCTATGTTAAACCTCATTTGCCATGTTGTTGCCCACCCCATTAATTTGTTCAGGTTTCCACATCCTGCGGAGAACTTATTGCCCTGCTTAGCTTAGTATCATCCGCAAATACAAAGATTGAACTGTTTACCCCATCCTCCAGGTCGTTTATGAACAAATTAAATAGGATTCGTCCCAGCACAGAAGCTTGGGGGAGCCCACTACCCACCCTTGACCATTCCGAGTACTCCCCATTTATAACCACCCTCTGAGCACGCCCTTGTTGCCAGTTTTCAATCCATGTATTCACCTTATGGTCCATGCCAGCAGACCTTATTTTGTACAGTAAATGTTTATGGGGAGGGGTGTCAAATGCTTTTGCAAAATCCAGATACACCACTTCTATGGCCTTCCTTTATCTAGATGGCAACTCACCTCCTCATAGAAGGTTGATAGATTGGTTTGACAAGAACGATTCTTCATGAATCCATGCTGATTACTGCTAATGATTCCATTCTCATTACTAAAATCTTGTATATAGTGCCTTATCATCCCCTCCAAGAGCTTGCATAGTATTGATGTTAGGCTAACTGGTCTGTAATTCCCATGGATGTATTTTGGGCCCTTTTGAAATATTGGTGCTACATTGTCTTTTCTCCAGTCAGCTGGTACCATTCCAGTCAGTAGACTGTCAATAAAAATTAGGAACAATGGTCTGGCAATTACTTGACTGAGTTTCCAAAGTACCCTCGGATGCAAGTCATCTGGTCTCGGTGATTTATTAATGTTAAGTTTCCCAAGTCTAATTTTAATTCTGTCCTCTGTTAACCATGGAGGTGCTTCCTATGATGTGTCATAAGGATAAACACTGCAGTTTTGGTTACTGAAGCCCCCTGATTCCCTTGTGAAGACTGAGGATAGGAACAAATTTGATACCTTCGCCATCTCCCCATTCTTTGTAACCATATGTACTTCCTCATTCTTTATGGGGCCAATATGGTCTGTCCTCCTGTTTTCCTGTTTACATACTTAACCTCCCTGGCGGTATGATTCTTTCAGATTTTACCGATTTGTGCTAAAAAAGCGGTACAATTATTTTGCATTGAAATTTGGCTTTTTCTATTGTAGGCCTGTAATTCTTAGGAATAACTCACTTAAATCTGTCCAAACAAGAGTCTAGTAGACATCCCGGGTATGATAAAGTTTGAAACACAAAATCATAAATTATAATAAATATAAATAATTATAACAAATAATAATATAATAACAATAATAAAAATTAATCAATAATGTAATCAAATCAAAAACACTGAAATTTGCTCAGTTGCAATTGTCGCTGTCATTACTTTCAGTGTTTGATGACGAATTTCCCCACAAATCACTATCACTCAATTCTGCAAGTGATTCTAATGTATTATAGCTGTTTTCTAGCTGGTGTAAAACCACTTTTGACATAAAGGGACACTTTTTGGTTGCTATGGACAATCTCTAGTTTTCAGGCAGAAAGAACAGTTTTTATAATATAAAAGTGCATGCAGGGCACTGGACAGATCACTAGGGACAAAGGGGGTGTGTAATTATTTTATACAGTACTGTAATCTGTAAGATTACAGCATACTGTATGTGCATTATGTTTTAACTTTTTTGAATCTGGCGCCGATCTCCACCCAAAAGGCATCGTAACGCCGCAGGGAACGGAGCTCGGTGGCACTCGGGCACTGTGAATCGAGCGAGGAGGACACAGCTCGCTCACACAGCCGGCAGACATTGCAGGATCCAGGGGACAAGGTAAGTAACCTCTGCCTGAATACCGTGATGCAATCCCGAGTCTGGCTCGGGAAAACCGCTAATGGTACTGGATTTCCACCCCGAGCCAGACTCCGGATTACTGCCAGGGAGGTTAAACAATTTCTTGGGATTTTTTTACTCTTCTCCGCTTTGTGTCTTTCATGTTCTATCTTAGCCGCCCTAATTGCACCCTTACATTTAATGTTGCATTCTTTATAAAGTCTGAATGCTGATGATGATCCCTAAACCTTGTATTTTTTTAAGGCCTTCTCCTTTGCTTTTATATGCACTTTTACATTGGAGTTAAGCCATTCAGAACTTTTGTTTGCTCTTTTAAATTTATTACCCAATGCGATGCATTGGCTAATGCCCTTATTTAATATGCTCTTAAAGTAAACTCATCTCCCCTCAGTGTTCTTTGTTCCTAAGATCCCAATTTATGCCTTCTAGCAAGATTCGTAGTTTAGGGAAGTCGGCTCTTTTGAAATTCAGTGTCTCACTTTGTTTCCTATTTGTGTGATTTATACTGAAGACAATTGACCTGTGATCGCTGTCTCATAAATTGCCCTGTATTTCCACATCCGTAATCAAGTCTGTATTGTTGGTAATCAGTAGATCCAATAACGCTTTATTTCTAATTGGTGTGTCTACCATCTGAACCATGAAATTGTCCTGCAAGACATTTAGGAACTGACGGGCCTTAGACAGATGTGTGGTTCCCTCTGCCCAGTCTATGTCCGGATAATTAAAATCCCCCATTATGATAATACTTCCCGTCCTTGCTGCTAATCCAACTTGTGATAGGAGATCCATCTCCCCCTCAGGTTAGGGGGGGCCTATAACATACTTCCAGTATTATTTTACCCTTAGCTTCATCCTTTTAGAGCTCTACCCATAAGGATTCCACCTCCCCCCTAGCTCCCTTAGTGATGTTATCTCTCACATTCACTTGTACATTATTCTTGATATATAGGCATACCCCTCCCCTTTTTTTACCCTTTCTATCCCTGCGATAAAGGGTATACCCTTGAATGGTTGCCGGGCAATTATGAGAGCTGTTGAACCAGGTCTCTGAAACTCACACAAAATCCAAATTCTCCTTGTACAACAGTATCTCTAGTCTACCCATCTTGTCCACCATGCTCCTGGCATTGGTGAACAAGCTGCTCATCTCATAAACAAGTAAAATCAGAAGTTGTCCCCTCTAGGGATAATAAAGACACCTGGCACACTCTGGATACAGAGAACTCCTATGGTAAAAGGCTCCTTATTGGGTTCAAAGAACCCCGACCATCTTGCCCTTTGGATATTATGTGCAAGAAAAAGGCAACATCTAGTGCTCTCTGTATTAGGCTAATAGTATAAAAAGTAGTAGATACACTCACAAGTAAACACACAGCAAGGCATTGAAACATCCAAATCTTGAAATGGCAATGGAATGACATCCATATACAAGCTCTGCCCCCTAGATTCGTGTCATCAGGGCATTGTATCCTACAGTAAGGGTGAAGCTACAGCATCACTACACAAACTTAAATATTCCCCTTTACTCCCTAGACATGTGGGAGGCTCATTAGCCGATACCCACGCTATTCAAACAGATATGAAGCTTACAGGGAGGGGTCACTGAAAATTCACAGGGACATGGCAGGGCGCAACTAACCTAATATATGCAACCATAAATTTCATGGGAAACCGGAGCTTACATTACACACTGATTTACCACACCACAGCCATCATTTTGCAATATCATATACTACCTCAAAATACTAACAAATACGAATGAAAATGAAATAATAAATGAAAAAAATATAATGAAAAAAATATAGAAATACATATTTTTTTTATTAAATTAAATTAAAATATAATACAAATTAATAATAATAAAAAAAATATTATTCTAAAAATAATAATTTAATTTTATTAAAAAAAAAAATTCACAGCCAGTGGATTTATTATTATTATTTGTGCATAATGTTATGTATGCTTTAAATCACTTGTATATGCTTTGAGTCACTTAGTTGCACATCACTGTTTTTTGGTATATATTTTTTGCAGGTGGAAGTGAAATCACTTTAAAGTGACAGCAGCTACTTTATTATTTATTATCCACATTGTTTATATTGCACCAATTAATTTGTTGTTTATATTATTCACATTATCATTTATTTTATACACTGAGTAGTGCATAAGTTAACTTATTTCATATCAACAAACATGTCACACTCACCTGTTCTGTGCAAAAGTTTTGCACAGAGCAGCCCCGATCCTCCTCTTCTGGGGTCCCCCACCGGTGCTCCTGGCTCAACCCCTTTACAAAGTGCCCCGATAGCAAGCCATTTGTTATGAAGGGACTTGTATGGGCTTACTCCTGAGCCTTTCTGTCTGTGTCTATTGTCACAGACCGTAGTATCCCACTATTTCATCACTGGCTGTGATTGACTGCATCAAGAGCACCTCTGCTGCTGTCTCTGAGCCAATGAGGAGGAAGATAGCAGACAAAGCTTTTGCTCTTGTGCACAGAGTTGGATCAAGATTGGGATCAGGCAAGTATGGGGGGGGGAGGGGTTGGTACTACATGCAAAAGGTTTTGTACCTTAATGCATAGAATGCCTTCTGCCTCTAGAACCATTTTAATGCTGTCACATTTGCATGAGGACGTTTTGAATGTTTCCATTTGTTCATGCCATTTGATTATTAAAATAAACAGGTCTATTTATTTCCTCCAGTGTCAACGTATTTTACAGATTTTTACAGAGATTAATGAGCCATTCACATCAGTTGGATAAAAGCCAAATTTGGTGAAAAAAATTGCAGAGATGTACAGGTGATATTCGAAAAATTAGAATATCGTGCAAAAGTTATTTATTTCACTAATGCAGCTTAAAGCGGAGGTCCGGTTAAAAAACAAATTAAAAGTCAGCAGCTACTAACACTGTAGCTGCTGACTTTTAATAAGGACACTTACCTGTCCAGGGTGCCCACAATGACGGCAGCTGGAGACGAGCAATCGCTCGGGTCTCAGCTGCCCCACCGCCATCCTTGGTGAGGTAATCAGGAAGTGAAGTGTTATGGCTTCACCGCCCGATTCCCTACTGTGCATGCGCAAGCCGCGCGGCGCTATGTGAATGGGCGATGTCTCCTGGGACACACACACAAGGTCCCAGAAGACACCGCTCCCCCATTCCCCAGGAGGCAGCACAAGGAGGAGAAGAAAGAAGATGGACCGCGGATCAGGAAGTGGCAGATTAGGTCGATCTGCCTAGAAACGTGCACTTCTGGTATGTATAAAAAAAATATATAATTTTGTTGGCAGCATTTTGGATTTTTTTTCAGGGTGGAGCTCCGCTTTAAAAGGTGAAACTGATATATGAGATAGACTCATTACGTGCAAAGAAAGATAGTTCAAGCCGTAATTTGTCATAATTGTGATGATTATGGCTTACAGCTCATGAAAACCCCAAATCCACAATCTCAGGAAATTTGAATATTACATGCAATAAATAAAACAAGGATTGTACAAAGAACAATATCGGACCTCTGAAAATAGAAGCATGCATATGTACTCAGTACTTGGTTTGGGCCCCCTTTGCAGGAATTACTGCCTCAATGCGGCGTGGCATGAAAGCTATTAGCCTGTGGCACTGCTGAGGTGTTATGGAAGACCAGGATGCTTAAATAGCGGCCTTCAGCTATTCTGCATTGTTCGGTCTCATGTCGCTCATCTCTCCCTAGGCAATGCTCCAAAGATTATCTATGGGATTCAGGTCAGGCGAGTTTGCTGGCCAATCCAGCACAGTAATTCCATGGTCATTGGACCAAGTTTTGGTGCTTTTGGCCGTGTGGGCAGGTGCCATGTCCTGCTGGAAAATGAAGTCAACATCCCCATAGAGCTTATCTGTGGAAGGAAGCATGAAGTGCTCCAAAATCTCCTGGTAGACAGCTGCGTTGACCCTGGACATAATACTGCAAAGTGGACCAACACCAGCAGATGACATGCAATCCCAAATCAACACAGACTGTGGAAACTTCACACTGGACTTCAAGCATCTTGCAGTGTGTGCCTCTCCATTCTTCCTCCATACTCTGGGTCCTTGGTTTCCAAATGAGATGCACAATTTGCTCCCATCAGAAAAGAGGACTTTGGACCACTAAGCAACAGACCAGGTCTGTTTTTCTTTAGCCCAGGTAAGATGCTTCGAATGTTTGTTGTTCAGGAGTAGGGATGAGCTGAACACCCCCCCCCCCATTCGGTTCGCACCAGAACCTTCGAACGGACCGATCGATCGTGCTAACTTTAGAACCCCATTGAAGTCTATGGTACTTGAACGTTCAAAATCAAAAGTGCTATTTTAAAATGCTAATATGCAAGTTATTGTCATAAAACGGTTTGAGGTCCCGGGTCTTGCCCCAGGGAACATGTATCAATGGAAAAAAAGGTTTTAAAAACTGACGTTTATTTCGGGAGCAGTGATTTTAATGATGCTTAAAGTGAAAAAAAAAATGAAAAATTTCTTTAAATATCATACCTGCTGGGTGTCTATAGTATGCCTGTGAAGTGGCACGTGTTTAGAACTGTTCCTGCACAAAATGACATTACTATAAGAAAAAAGTCATTTAAAACTACTTGCGGCTTTAATGTAATGTCTGGTCCCTGCAATATGAATGAAAATCATTGAGAAAAAAAGCATGGGTTTTCCCCCCTCCCCCCAGGTCATTACCAGCCCCTTTGGCCCTATATACTTTGAACAGCAGTATACAGGCGGTGCAAACAAGTCAGGGACTGTCGGTTTGTTGTTAAGTAGAATCTGTTTGTAATTTTAAGCTGGTACTTTTTTAAAGTGTAGCTGCAGCCAAAAAAACAATTTTTAAGCTATTTGGAAAACATAGAGAAGGGTTATCATCCCCCTCACAGATACTCTAGTTGGAGCCAATACTCTGTGGTATTAATATGAGAACACCAGCAAATGTATTCTCATAGCTTTAGGTGCACACTGTGCAGAGGACACAGTACACCAAGTGAAAATACTTGCTGATTAGTCACTGCCTGTGGTATCAATATGACAACAGCAATTGTATTCACGTGGCTTTAGGTGCACACTGTGCAGAGGACACAGTACACCAAGTGAAAATACTTGCTGATCAGCCACTGCCTATGGTATTAATTTGAGAACAACAGCAATTGTATTCACGTAGCTTTAGGTGCACACTGTGCAGAGGACACAGTACACTATACTGTATAGTATACTGCAGCTAGCACAATCACCTGCCTGCCTGTCAGTATATTAGGAAGAGCGGATCTAGCTAAACTCAATACAGTGTATAAATATATATACAACACCTGGGATGCATATATATCCACTCTGTAACTCTAACTGACTAGCCTGCCTGCCTGTCTGCTCTATCTAACTAAAAACAATGACTGTCTCTCTCTCTGTCTTAACCACCGCAACACACTACACAAGGCTGACTTCCAGGTGGCCTTATATAGTGTGGGGCATGTACTAAACCCCCTGAGCCATAATTGGTCAAAGCCACCCTGACTTTGGCCAATTATGGCTCTCCGTTTTTTGCACGCTGTGATTGGCCAAAGTGCCATAGTGCATGCTTGGCCAATCATCAGCCAGCAATGCACTGCGATGCCGCAGTGAATTATGGGCCGTGACACACCACTCGAATTTGGCACGAATGGGCCATACCGTTCGTAATTCGACGAATGATCGGACATACGATGTTCGAGTCGAGCGTGAGTTTGACTCGAACACAAAGCTTATTCCTATTCAGGAGTGGCTTGACCAGGGCTCAACAAAATCCGGGCGCCCGGTCGCAATTGCGACAAGAAATTGTGACCTGGCGCCCGCCGGTAATTGAGGCTGCGACTTTGCGGCCTACAAGCCCGCAAAGCCACGGCCTCAATTACTGGCCATCGATCGTGCGGCGGGGGAGGTAGGGGCACACAGAGGCACAGGATCCTGTGTCTCTGTGTGCCCCCACCTCCCCTGCTGCGCGATCGTGGCGGGCCCGCGATGGCCGGTAATTGAGGCCACGGCTTTGCAGCCTTGTGAAGGCCCAAGCTTTCTTCTGTGACCTGGCGCCACCTGTTTTCTTCACTGTTTTCACTGCCATCTCCTTCCCTCTAATTAGAACCCCCAAACATTATATATGTATTTTTTTATTCTAACACCCTAGAGAATGAAATGGCGATCGTTGCAATACTTTCTGTCACACCGTATTTGCGCAGTGGTCTTACAAGCGCACTTTTTTTGGGAAAAAATACACTTTTTTTAATTAAAAAATAGGACAACAGTAAAGTTAGCCCAATTTTTTTTTATATTGTGAAAGATAATGTTACGCTGAGTAAATTGATACCCAACATGTCACGCTTCAAAATTGCGTCCGCTCGTGGAATGGCGACAAACTTTTACCGTTTAAAATCTCCATAGGCAACGTTTAAAAAATTCTACAGGTTGCATGTTTTGAGTTAAAGAGGAGGTCTAGGGCTAGAATTATTGCTCTCACTTTAACGATCGCTGCGTTACCTCACATGTGTGGTTTGAATACCGTTTACATATGCAGGGCGCTACTCACGTATGTGTTCGCTTCTGCGAGCAAGCTTTGGTGGAACGGGGTGCGTTTTTTGGCTCCTAACATTTTTAGCTGGCTCCTAGATTCCAAGCAAATTTGTCAAACCCTGGGCCTGACAATAGGAATACAACATTTGAAGCCCATGTCCAGGATCCGTCTGTGTGTGGTGACTCTTGATGCACTGACCCAAGCCTCAGTCCACTCCTTGTGAAAGTCCCCAACACTTTTGATTGGCCTTTTCCTGACAATCCTCTCCAGGCTGCGGTCATCCCTGCTGCTTGTGCACCTCTTTCTTCCACACTTTTCCCTTCCACATAACTTTCTATTAATGTGCTTTGATACAGTGCTTTGGAAACATCCAACTTCGTTTGGAATTACATCTTGAGGCTTTCCCTCCTTATGGAGGGTGTCAATGATGGTTTTCTGCACAACTGTCAGGTCAGCAGTCTTTCCCATGATTGTGATTCCTACTGAACCAGACTGAGAGACCATTTAAAGGCTCAGGAACCCTTTGCAGGTGTTATAGCTTAATTAGCTGATTAGAGTGGGACACTTTGAGCCTAGAATATTGCACCTTTTCACAATATTGTAATTTTCTGAGATTGTGGATTTGGGATTTTCATGAGCTGTAAGCCATAATCATCACAATTATGACAAATCACGGCTTGAACTATCTTGCTTTGCATGTAATGAGTCTATCTCATATAAAAAAAAAAAGTGTGGTAAAAACTGCGCTAATAACATAAAATAAACCGTGTAGCAAAAATGTGTTTGTTGCTGTAATGCAATCAATAATAAAGCTGCGATTCGCTGTATTATATAGACAGTGAACAAGTGAAAAAAAAAAGGGAAGAATCGCGCTAATGACTAGTAAACAAAATACATAAATATGGCATTAAGTACATGAACATATATGTATATATGTGGATACGTGGATGTGTCCTCATACGTGGAAAAAGCCCCTCGTTTTCCAAATTGCTAGTGCAATTACAAAAAAGGAATATCAAAACAGGAATTAATGTCCAAATATTCAGAGGTAGAACACAGGAGGGAGAAAAAGGGGAGTTCAAATCCTCCTACACCCAGGTGTGGAAAGTCCTAATTATTGTGAACTTGTGCAAAACATCATGGCGTGTGTTGACGGGTAATAATCCAAGGAAGACCTCCACCAAAGGCATACAAATCTGCTTACCAGAACGAGTTGGTCCCTTAGTTACAGGGGACCACAAGTCGTATGTAGTATATAGCAAATGCAGATAAACCCATCATGGTAGAAGTCGTAGAGCAGTCCAGGGGGTGATGCCAGTGAGCCGCTCGGTCCGCCCGACTAGTTTCGTGAGAGATCACTTTGTCAAAGGGCACAGGTGGCCACTGCATCACCCCCTAAATATACCAAAAGAAGAAATCCAGTCCTCAGCGTCACTGCCGTCATGCACGCGCACTGCGCGCGCACGGCGTCGCTGTAAGGAACCAAGCCTCGACGTTAGGGCGTATCAGAACACGCCACGTCATCACGAGGACCAAGCCTCTCTATGGAATTGGTCACGCCACTGGAGCGCACGCGCAGACCAGAAGCAGAGGAAACCAAACCTCGCTTCGAATCACCAATCACCCATCGGATACAGCCGGGTGGGTGTGGCAGACTGCGCATCGCTATGGAAACAATACAACACAGAGCGGGCCTGCAGTGACTAGACAGGCTCTGGGCTAAATACATTGACGACGTCCTCCTCTTATGGGATGGCAGCGAACCTGATCTCAGGGAGTTCATGCTGGGGTTAAACAACAACACCAGAGGTATCTCGTTTGGGTTTGAGGCTAGCAGAGAAGAAATTAAATTTCTAGATCTCAAAATTCTTATTAAAGATGACAAGTTCATAACCACCACCTTCTTTAAATCCACTGATAGGAATTCTTATATTCCATCAGACAGTTGTCATCTACCGGCTTGGTTGAAGCGCTCCCTCAGGGACAGTTCACGCACCTGAGACGCAACTGTACGGATGTCAAATCCTTTGAAAGCCAAGTTTTGACACTTTCTAATCGATTTAGTGAGAAGGGGTATGACAGCACTTCCTTGTCCTAGCTGATTGACAATACCAAAGCTGTCACGTACCTTAAGGGAGAGCCCGACGTGCAGGAAGTGGCTGCTGTTGCTCCTCTGATCCCGGACCCCTGGTAGAGTAGACAGGGGGAGCGGGAATGCAGAGTCGCACAAGCGCCAGGGATGACGCTGGTGCAGGGGCCAGATGGAGCTTCTGCGAAGTCTGAGGAAGTCTCTGAAGGGCAGGTGCAGGCCGGTAGGTAGCAGCCTGGATGCAGGAACACTGGAACAGCAGGTAAGCCGGAAAGGAAGGTATTCGGAGAGTCTGGCCGCAGCAGGTCCCAGAAGACTGAACAGGGTCCCAGAAGACTGAAGAGGCAGGAGCAGCCGGACTGGTAAGCAGGAGAGGCCCAGGTAACAGAGAGGTAGACTAGCCGGGTCGGCAACAGGCGGTCAGCGGAGTACCAGGGATCAGGCAGGAGGATGGTCAGAACAAGCCGAGGTCAGGGCAGGCGGAAGACAGGAACAACAAAGACAAGCCGGGTATCAGGATCTGGATCAAGCAGGAGTAGTTGGTACAGGTACAGGTACAGGTGGTCTCAGGAAACGCTGCAGACCGGACAGCAAGGGGCCAGGCTCCCAGCACACTTTAAATAGGTTTGTTTTGGCGCCAGATGGACGCCTGCACGTGCCCGCGCGCCGTTACCGCCGATGCGCGCTCCCGCGCGCCGTTACCGCCGGTGTGCACGAGCGCGATGCCGCCATTGCGCGCGCATTGCGCGTGCCGGTGCGCCGCTAGCGCCCTCTGGTGGCCGAGGTAATTCATGACAAAAGCTGTGGAAAGAGAGCATCTTTTGAGCAACCAGATTAAGGCAGATAGGGGAGACAGGTTGGCCATACCTTTTGTCACCACCTTTTCTGTTCAATATCACAAAATTAAAAAGCTGATTCAAAAGCACTGGCACATTCTGACCACAGATCATGTTTTGGCCCCCATCCTGCCAGAGAGACCTAGTATTGTTTTTAAAGGGGCTTCTACATTGGGCAGCTAAATAGCCCCTAGTGTTCAAGACCCCCCTAGGGGATCCAGATGCTTTCTACAAAATCTGACTGGCTATTTCAAATGCAGAAAGTGTCAAATTTGCTCATTGAACAGCTGTCACGGTAGAAAAATATGCTCTTTTCAATCCACCAAGACTGGTAAAAACATATGAAGTTGAGCCCTTCATCACTTGCTCGACCAAAGGAGTAGTATATCTCATTCAGTGCCCCTGCGGCCTCCAATATGTTGGGAGGACCAAAAGGGCACTGAGGGTGAGATTGAATGAGCATGTCGCCAGGATTAGAAGGGGATTTGACAAGCATTCAGTGTCACGACACTACGACCTAGTACACAATAGAGATCCCTCCAATACCCTCTTTGTGGGGATAGATAAATATCAACCTCACTGAAGGGGTAGCTCGATGGTCCGCGAGATCTCCAAGCAAGAGATGGCTTGGATATATCGCCTCAAAACATACATACCACATGGGTTAAACATAGATACTGATATTAATGCCTTTATCAACAACTCCTAAGGGGTGTAATCAGATATTTTCTGCCTTAGTGGAGTGACATTTAATAGTTTCAGCAACTTTAGACACATAGTATGGGGACCTACCAACCATTATTAGTAAAGTAGGGACATTGAGAATATTGGGACAACCTCTTTCTCATTCTGTTCTTGGTTCATCCATGCTTTTTGTGTTGAATGTATGGCATTATTTACAACCATGTTTACCTTGGCTGATGTAATTGTCAATATGCAAATTGAAGCTTTTTTATGTGTTTTTATAATCCCCTTTAACATATGGTTTTATTTTTTTGTGGACATTTGCCCATGCCCGCATTGACACAACCCATTTGTGTACCTTGTGTCTTTGGGGTCCTTTATTGTGATCCCCATTTGACACTAGCACATGGTTTTAGCCCCTGACGTGTTTGGCCTGAGACCGGGGATACATTACCCAGATGTCATTAATTATGGTTGTACCTTGGCCTCATGCTGCCCGTATGGGGCTGTCCAACTGTTTGTTTTGTACAATGTTCATTTTTAAACGTTATTAAATATATTTGTTTGTTTCCAACACAGAGCGTTGCCTGTCTAGTCACTGCAGGCCCGCTCTGTGTTGTATTGTTTCCATAGCGCTGCGTAGTCTGCCACGCCCACCCGGCTGTATCCGATGTGTTATTGGTGATTCGAAGTGAGGTTTGGTTTCCTCTGCTTCCGGTCTGCGCGTGTGCTCCAGCGGCGTGACCAATTCCATAGCGAGGCTTGGTCCTCGTGATGACGTGGCGTGTTCTGATACGCCCTAACGTCGAGGCTTGGTTCCTTACAGTGACGCCATGCGCGCGCATGACGGCAGTGACGCTGAGGACTGGATTTCTTCTTTTGGTATATTTAGGGGGTGATGCAGTGGCCACTTGTGCCCTTTGACAAAGTGATCTCTCACGAAACTAGTCGGGCGGACACTGGCATCACCCCCTGGACTGCTCTACGGCTTCTACCATGACGGGTTTATCTGCATGCGACCGGCCGGTGCTGCAGATTTAAAGCGGAGTTCCACCCTATTTTTCAACTTATCAGCATTAGTTTTAACACTGCCCCTTTAAATACATTTGGGATGTTTGTTTTTTTTTCTTTTAAAAACTCACGTTTTTATCCCTGAGTGTCTTATTCCCCGTTGCGGCGGAATGGCCTCCCCGCCGCATCTAGCGCTGCTATGCCTCCTGGGAGATGTGTGTCATCAATCCCAGGAGGCTGGGCTGAACATCGCAGCCGTGGTTGAACATCTCGGGGGGCGGGAGGGAGGGAGGGCAGTGCCGCCCATAGAGGTGGTGTCCTTCCTCTTCTCCCTCTCTAACCCCCGTCCTAGCACCGCCCCCGTCCTCCTCCCTCCACCACCCGCCCGCCATCTGTCTCCGGTGCACGGAGATACAGATCATCAGGCAGACAGAGCGCATCTCTGTCTGCCTGATAGATCTGTATGTGTAAACACCGAGCGTAGTACAGCCCCGCCTCCCTGTACATAGAAACATCGCTCTGCACTGTGTGTTACAATTCTAGTGCAGGGAGGCGGGCTGTACTTCAGTGTACTCACATACAGACCTACACAGACCGAGATGCGCTCTGTCATCCTGATCATCTGTAACTCTCCCCACTCTGCACTGGGCACTAATAATGTTGTCACCGCACCAATGTCACCGCACTAATGTCACCGCACTGATGGGCACTAATAATGTTGTCACTGCACTGATGTCACCGCACTAATGTCACCGCACTGATGGGCACTAATGTTGTCACTGCACTGATGTCACCGCACTAATGTCACCGCACTGATGGGCACTAATAATGTTGTCACCACACTGATGTCACCGCACTAATGTCACCACACTGATGGGCACTAATAATGTTGTCACCGCACTGATGTCACCACACTAATGTCACCGCACTGATGGGCACTAATGTTGTCACCGCACTGATGGGCACTAATGTCACCGCACTGATGGGCACTAATAATGTCACTGCACTGATGGGCACTAATAATGTTGTCACCACACCAATGTCACCGCACTAATGTCACCGCACTGATGGGCACTAATAATGTTGTCACCGCACTGATGTCACCGCACTAATGTCACCGCACTGATGGGCACTAATAATGTTGTCACCGCACTGATGTCACCGCACTAATGTCACCGCACTGATGGGCACTAATGTTGTCACCGCACTGATGGGCACTAATGTCACCGCACTGATGGGCACTAATAATGTTGTCACCGCACTGATGTCACCACACTAATGTCACCGCACTGATGGGCACTAATGTTGTCACCGCACTGATGGGCACTAATAATGTTGTCACCGCACTGATGGGCACTAATAATGTTGTCACCGCACTGATGGGCACTAATAATGTTGTCACCGCACTGATGGGCACTAATAATGTTGTCACCGCACTGATGGGCACTAATAATGTCACCGCACTGATGGGCACTAATAATGTTGTCACCGCACTGATGGGCACTAATGTTGTCACCGCACTGATGGGCACTAATGTTGTCACCGCACTGATGGGCACTAATAATGTTGTCACCGCACTGATGGGCACTTATGTTGTCACCGCACTGATGGGCACTAATGTTGTCACCGCACTGATGGGCACTAATGTCACCGCACTGATGGGCACTAATAATGTTGTCACCGCACTGATGGGCACTAATAATGTTGTCACCGCACTGATGGGCACTAATGTTGTCACCGCACTGATGGGCACTAATGTTGTCACCGCACTGATGGGCACTAATAATGTTGTCACCGCACTGATGGGCACTTATGTTGTCACCGCACTGATGGGCACTAATGTCACCGCACTGATGGGCACTAATGTCACCGCACTGATGGGCACTAATAATGTTGTCACCGCACTGATGGGCACTAATAATGTTGTCACCGCACTGATGGGCACTAATGTTGTCACCGCACTGATGGGCACTAATGTTGTCACCGCACTGATGGGCACTAATAATGTTGTCACCGCACTGATGGGCACTAATAATGTTGTCACCGCACTGATGGGCACTAATGTTGTCACCGCACTGATGGGCACTAATGTTGTCACCGCACTGATGGGCACTAATAATGTTGTCACCGCACTGATGGGCACTAATGTTGTCACCGCACTGATGGGCACTTATAATGTTGTCACCGCACTGATGGGCACTAATAATGTTGTCACCGCACTGATGGGCACTAATGTCACCGCACTGATGGGCACTAATAATGTTGTCACCGCACTGATGGGCACTAATGTTGTCACCGCACTGATGGGCACTAATAATGTTGTCACCGCACTGATGGGCACTAATAATGTTGTCACCGCACTGATGGGCACTAATAATGTTGTCACCGCACTGATGGGCACTAATAATGTTGTCACTGCACTGATGGGCACTAATAATGTTGTCACCGCACTGATGGGCACTAATGTTGTCACCGCACTGATGGGCACTAATAATGTTGTCACCGCACTGATATAAGGCACTGGTGCCACTGCACAGATAATGAACTGGTGTCACCGCACTAATGGGCATTGATAATGCACTGGTGGGCACTGACATTTGGGTCTGGTTGTGGTTCTGGGGCCGATGCGGGGAGCTGTGCCGGGGATGATGCGGTGGGCAATGTTATGGTGGCAATGTGCTGTGCTGGGGGAAGAAGGAAGCAGGAGGAACTCAGCACAGGGATGGTGGGAACCCCTCACAATGGGCACAGCAGGTGTACAGACCCGGGAACTCAGCACAGGGATGGTGGGAACCCCTCACAATGGGCACATCAGGTGTACAGACCCAGGAACTCAGCACAGGGATGGTGGGAACCCCTCATAATGGGGCACAGCGGGTGTACAGACCCGGGAACTCAGCACAGGGATGGTGGGAACCCCTCACAATGGGCACAGCAGGTGTGCAGACCCGGGAACTCAGCACAGGGATGGTGGGAACCCCTCATAATGGGGCACAGCGGGTGTACAGACCCAGGAACTCAGCACAGGGATGGTGGGAACCCCTCATAATGGGGCACAGCGGGTGTACAGACCCAGGAACTCAGCACAGGGATGGTGGGAACCCCTTATAATGGGCACAGCAGGTGTACAGACCCGGGAACTCAGCACAGGGATGGTGGGAACCCCTCATAATGGGGCACAGCGGGTGTACAGACCCAGGAACTCAGCACAGGGATGGTGGGAACCCCTCATAATGGGGCACAGTGGGTGTACAGACCCAGGAACTCAGCACAGGGATGGTGGGAACCCCTAATAATGGGGCACAGCGGGTGTACAGACCCGGGAACTCAGCACAGGGATGGTGGGAACCCCTCATAATGGGGCACAGCGGGTGTACAGACCAGGGAACTCAGCACAGGGATGGTGGGAACCCCTCATAATGGGGCACAGCGGGTGTACAGATCCGGGAACTCAGCACAGGGATGGTGGGAACCCCTCCTAATGGGCACAGCGGGTGTACAGACCCGGGAACTCAGTGCAGGGATGGTGGGAATCCCTCATGAAGGGTTCCCATCATCCCTGTTCTGTGCTGACTTCCTGTGGCTGTACTCCTGCTGTGCCCATTATGAGCGTACGAATCCGAATTGAGTTTCGGGCACAAAATAATAAATAACGGCTAATGCGAAACGGAACTAAACAAAATGGATTTATTGACAGTGCACATGTCTGGTATATGTATACACACCACATATATAACACGAGATATATATCATCTTGTTATGTAGATATATCTGCACAGGAACAAATTATTTATTATATTTACTGGTTCCTGGAAGGAGGAGGGGAGGAGAGGTTTGCATAGATAAGGGGCGGTAACTTCCTCTGACACTCCCGTTGCTATTGAAACCTGATCTGAAACCATTACACTGCTTGTACAGCACTGAGCATGTGCGAGGCTGAAATCCAGGAAGTGATACAGTCTGGCTTCATGATGCCCACACTTAAGATGGCCCCAGTCAATTTCTGTTTTATAAAGTGTCTAAATGCTGTAACAACCTAACAAAACGGACCTTAGTTTACAGACTAACTGTAGTAGAATACATTAAGCTTGTGTATTACAGGGGTTTTCATATTTAAAAAGTTTTTATTTTTAAAATTGTGGCCGGAACTCCGCTTTAAGGCTGTTTTTCTACTGCAAATTGTGAGTTTTTAACCCATATGGATTTGTTACCAATAAATAAAAAAAAAAGTTTTTACACTATCAAGGCATCCTTGTCACTTTCCATGTTTATGTGAACACTACCATTGGAGCTACTGATTAAGGAGATGATCCATGCCAGGCTGTCCACTTTCCAATAAGCCCAGCAGTTTGCTATATACTACATGCGACTTGTGGTCCCCTGTAACTAAGGGACCAACTCGTTCTGGTAAGCAGATTTGTATGCCTTTGGTGGAGGTCTTCCTTGGATTATTACCCGTCAACACACGCCATGATGTTTTGCACAAGTTCACAATAATTAGGACTTTCCACACCTGGGTGTAGGAGGATTTGAACTCCCCTTTTTCTCCCTCCTGTGTTCTACCTCTGAATATTTGGACATTAATTCCTGTTTTGATATTCCTTTTTTGTAATTGCACTAGCCCTCTCTGTTTGGAAAACGAGTGTCTTTTTCCACGTATGAGGACACATCCACGTATCCACATATATACATATATGTTCATGTACTTAATGCCATATTTATGTATATTGTTTACTAGTCATTAGCGCGATTCTTCCCTTTTTTTTTTCACTTGTTCACTGTCTATATAATACAGCGAATCGCAGCTTTATTATTGATTGCATTACAGCAACAAACACATTTTTGCTACACGGTTTATTTTATGTTATTAGCGCAGTTTTTCCCACACTTTTTTTTTATATATGAGATAGACTCATTACATGCAAAGCAAGATAGTTCAAGCCGTGATTTGTCATAATTGTGATGATTATGGCTTACAGCTCATGAAAACCCCAAATCCACAATCTCAGAAAATTACAATATTGTGAAAAGGTGCAATATTCTAGGCTCAACGTGTCCCACTCTAATCAGCTAATTAAGCTATAACACCTGCAAAGGGTTCCTGAGCCTTTAAATGGTCTCTCAGTCTGGTTCAGTAGGAATCACAATCATGGGAAAGACTGCTGACCTGACAGTTGTGCAGAAAACCATCATTGACACCCTCCATAAGGAGGGAAAGCCTCAAGATGTAATTCCAAACGAAGTTGGATGCCTTTGGTGGAGGTCTTCCTTGGATTATCACCCGTCAACACACGCCATGATGTTTTGCACAAGTTCACAATAATTAGGACTTTCCACACCTGGGTGTAGGAGGATTTGAACTCCCCTTTTTCTCCCTCCTGTGTTCTACCTCTGAATATTTGGACATTAATTCCTGTTTTGATATTCCTTTTTTGTAATTGCACTAGCCCTCTCTGTTTGGAAAACGAAGGGCTTTTTCCACGTATGAGGACACATCCACGTATCCACATATATACATATATGTTCATGTATTTAATGCCATATTTATGTATTTTGTTTACTAGTTATTAACGCAATTCTTCCCCTTTTTTCCCACTATCTCATATATTAGTTTCACCATTTAAATTGCATTAGTTAAATAAATGAACTTTTGCACGATATTCGAATTTTTTCGAGTATCACCTGTATTTTGTAATTTATGTGAAAATTGTTCAATTGACCAAACATGGACCCTCTTTTGCAGTGTTTAATTTTTTTTTTTTCAGTCAAGGCACCCTTTAAAAATGGACATACTCACTGTCACTCTATTTTAAATGTAAAAACTATTCTAATCGTTTTACATAATGCAGCAACATCCACAAATCCAAGTAGGACACCCAATGTTAGAGGTGATTTGTTTTTCCAAAGCAAATATACTTTTGCAAACTGGTAGTTTCACTTTCTCCATCACTCAGCAAAAGTGACCCTGCCGCTGATAAAGAGGGGCAGGGGAGGGTCAAACAAAAATGTTATGCAGGCGACTAACATCTTCTTCATCAAATGATGATGCCATTGGTCGGTAGCACGCAGGCAGCTAGAAGGTTAAAATGGTGCACAATGAAATCCTATGACTTAGTGGATTATTTACAAAAGGTAAATCCACTTTGCACTTGAAACTGCAAGTGAACTTGGAAGTGCAGTCGCTGTAGATCTGAGGGGGACATGCAAGGAAAATAAAAAACAACATTTTAGCTTGCACATGATTGGATAATAAAATCAGCAGAGCTTCCCCTCATTTCAGATCTACCCCTCAGATTTACAGTGACTGCACCTCCAAGTGCAATTTCAAGTGCACTTTTAGTTTGCACTTGTAGTGCAAAGTGGATTTGCCTTTAGTAAATAACCCCCTTAGTGTAACTAAAAGGCAGCCTTCATCCACATGCTGCCTTGCATGCCATTTTTGAGCAATTTTTAGGCATTTTACCAAGGCCCCCTTGAAGAAACCTCAATGCACCCCAGGGTGCCCAGGCACCCTGGTTGAAAATGGCTGCTCTATTGACTCCAAAGCAATTTAAAATTTGATTAGAAAAATTTGATTGAGTTATAACATTTTCTACCATAACACTTTCTCTGCAGCCTACTGCCTAATCCTTGAATTTGTTAAAAAAAAATCCCTGTTTAAAAAGACATTTCAAATTAAGCTTATTGCTCACTTTAAATATGCCTGCATGCTTTTTTTTTTAAAGCTGGATTGGGATTTAAACCAAGACTAAGTTAAAACAATACAAAACATATTTGCCAGATGTCAAATGATACCCTTCAAACTTGATTTATACTTAGAAGTATATTCAAATTCTATTTTCAAAAAATCAAATACAAATTAAAAACGTCACTGAGTGGCTGAAGATTAAATCATTCTGTTATCATTTTAAAGACTGTGTTTTGGCATTTGAGAATGTTGTATTATTCTGGCTAAAACAAATAATCTAGCAGTCTCTTTTATTGTCTCTGTGAGTAAGCAGATGGTCTGACTTGAGCAGAGACAATTTAACAAATAATGTGGGGTCTTGTCTTAATGAAATCTGTACATAAGGCACAATATCCAACTCAAATTACTGTGTCAAATCAAACAGCAGTGTTTATGTTAAAGCATTTTAATCACAAATTAGTAAATTTGTTGCCACGGGCCAAGCGAATAGCAGTTACATGTGCTAGCACTAGAAGCTTATGTGTCTTATTTTATTATATAGTGTTAAATTAAATCTGTTCTCATTCTCTTTACAGAGCTGTTTTTAGTAAAAATAAGTGAAAACATTGTCATATGCAGTGCTCTCTGGGGATGGCCAACTTACAGACCTTGTCATCTAATTTCCATCCATACCTGCTGCCCCAGGAGTACTTACAGTTTTTGCAAGGAACTGAAAATCATTTACTCTAATGTATCTTTTTAAGTATAAGCATATTAACATTAGTGTTGAGCATAAGTTTGGCCCGAACATTGACTGTTCACCCGTTTGAATACCCAAATTGGCAGGGCATTCAACCATCTGTTCAGCCCGCTTAATGCCCCACAATTGCTCATTGCTCATAGACCCACCCCACACTATAAAAGGTTCCTTCCCAGAGAAGCCATTTTCAGTGTGATATTGGAGTTGAGATAAATAGAACAGGGCTCTTCTCATTGATACTAGCAAATTAGTGTGCTATTGTGATTCTATTGTGAGTGTAGAGTGTCAATGTAGTGTGAATATAGTGATAGTGCAGGGTCAGTTCAGTTTTACTGCAGTATATTGAAGTGTAGTACATGGAGTGTAGTACATCTGTACAGTTTGACTGCAGTACATTGAATTGTGTCAGTGCAGTTTTACTGCAGTTTATTGAAGTGCATCAGTGCAGTTTTACTGCAAAAATGTTGTGGAAGAATTCCCTTGGGCTTTGTACGCAAATCCACACCGCGCCAAAATGTGCACTTCCAGCGTCTCAATGCACCCAAAGCACCAAACAATTCCCTCGTGCTTAAAAGCACGTTTGTATCAAGCTCTTTGTACAAGGAATGTGAAGTACTTCATGGCACCAGGAAGAATCGGAAAACAATGCTGCTTCTAGCTGGAATCTCAAGCTTCTGCCCTCAGCACAGGAAACTCAAAATCCTTTATTCATTGGAAACAAAAGAATAACAAAGCAGGAAGTGATGGCCCCAACAGCGAATCACTTCCCTTAATACAAAATCACATGACAGGAAATGACAAACAAAAAGGGGAGGGCAGCTAGAAGAAAGGCAGGGGAAAGGAAGTGCACACACCCATCTTGGCCAGCATGGATCCCATTCAGACATTGTTCAAAGTAAAACAATATCTGAATTAAGATCATTCTACTTGTTGTTATCGGCTTCAGACAATCTGCGGGGACATCGCTACTGCTGTTGTCAATATACGGTACAAGTACACCAACAAGGCAGATATCAATGTCCTCTCACACAGATATGTATCCATAAAGGATAACGAAGTCTGCAAGAGAGATATAATAGGTTTCTCTCGTTATGCAGACTTCGCTTCTCTAATGTGTATAGTCATTGGAAAGCAAGCAGTCCAGCGCATTGCACTTGATATCTACAAACCAATAAATGGCCACACACACAGAGAACACGTATCAATCCCATAAGAAGGTTTTCATACTGACCGTTTTACTGCTGGTCTTGATTCAACCCAAGTGCGCTCTGCTAGAGCGCTCCTCGATTAAACATCAGACACAGGGAGACAGATGACAATCTATAAAACACACATCCTAGAATAAAATGTCCACATATATAAAATTTTCCACAACAGTATATTGTTGCGTGTCAGTGCAGTTTTACTGCAGTATATTGTAGTGCGTCCCTGCAGCTTTACAGCAGCATATTGTAGTGCTTGAGTACAGTTTTACTGCAACTGCAGTATATTGTAGTGCATCAGTGCAGTTTTACTGCATTATATTGTAGTGCGTCAATGCAGTTTTCCTGAAGTATATTGAAGTGTGTCAGTGCAATATTATTGCAGTATATTGTAGTGCCTCCGTGCAGTTTTGCTGCAGTATATTGTAGTGCTTCAGTGCAGTTTTACTGCAGTGCGTCAGTGCAGTTTTAATGCAGTACATTGTAGTGCATCAGTGCAGTTTTACTATAGTATATTGTAGTGCATCAGTGCAGTTTTACTGCATTATATTGTAGCGTGTCAGTGCAGTTTTACTGCAGTATATTGAAGTGGTCTTTCTGTCAGCGGCAGTTCACCTTAATGACCTTCCATTGATTAAGGAGCATCCAATTATTAATTTCCCAGTCTCTATTACATTTGGGTAATAAGCCCCCCCCCCCCATCATGTCTGGAAGGCCAACAAGGAGAGGCAGACATTCCCATGTCACTATGAGGTCGCCAGCAGCGTCTGTGTCCACAGGCAAAGGTGGATGTGGTCCATCCTCAGGCAGGGCACCATTTTCTCTGTTTAGTGATGTTGCCTGTGCTATCCAGCCACAGCATGCAGAGGAGGTGGTGGGCTGGCTTACTAAACCATCCTCATTCACCTCATCCTCTATCACCCAAGCACAAACTAGTGCGCAGTCCACCACAGCTGCCAGAGCGGCTTATTTTGCCTCCTTGTCCACAGCTACGTATGCCATATTCTCAGCATCATGCATGAAGGAGTCAGCTGAGTTATTTGAACACAGCGTCAGCCACTTGCCCCTTGACGATGTACAGGCATTACTTGATTCTTATGTTGGTTCTGACTCTGAGGTTGAGGAAGATAGGAACATGAGCCTACAGAGAGGGGAGAGCACTGATAAACAACAATTGTACAGTCATGTTCCCCCAGCCGCAGTGTATTGCCATGTTGGCTCCAGTGATAATAAGGATGGAGGGGATGATGTGACTAGGGTGCCGGATAGAGCAGAGGGGGAAAGTGATGGTGAGGGAAAACCCCAATGAGGCAGGATGTTCCCTAGAGGCAGCCATCATAGTAGAGTAGAGAGCAGCCACCCTATTTCATCAGATTGTGGAGCTGTTATCTCCCAGCCCACTTCCTACAGCTCTACTGTCTGGGCCTTTGTTACCACTAAAGCCCCGGACCATTTGGCTGGCCAAAGACCATGCCACGTTTTGCGATTCGGCACTGCGTCGCTTTACCTGACAATTGTGCAATCGTGCGATGTGGCTCCCAAAAGTTATAGCGTCTACAAAATAGGGGATCGTTTTATGGCATCTTTATCAATTTTTTTTAATAGTAATAGCGGCAATCAGCGATTTTTATCGTGACTGCGACATTACGGCGGACACATTGGACACTTTTGACACCATTTTGGGACCATTGTCATTTTTACAGCGATCAGTGCTAAAAAATGCACTGATTACTGTAAATATTACACTATCGGTGAAGGGGTTAACCTGTAGGGGGTGCTGAAGGGGTTAAGTGTGACCTAGGGAGTGATTATAACTGTTAGGGGGCGTGGCTTGCCGTGACATGTTGCTGATCGCTGTTCCCAATGACAGGGAACAGACAATCAGTTCCCAATGACAGGGAACAGACAATCACTGGCATCTCCCCATTCTTCAGCTCTGTGACCCGATCGCGGGACGCCGGCGTCGCGTGCGACCACACGTTCCATTCTGTCAACGTAAAAACTTGTGCGGCGGTCGGCAAGTGGTTAACACACATGCAGCCGATCACAATTTGCAAACCTTGGCCCAAGCAGATCAAGCATGGCAAAAACACCAGCCATTTGGGTACCACATGCTTGACAAGGTATTTAACCTCCCACCACTCAGCTAGTTGGCAAGAGAACCTGAAAGCCCCCACAAAAGGGATGAAATTCTTTCATCCCACTTCTTACCTTTCATGCCTCCCCCCCCCCCGCTATATCTCATGACCCCTAAGCAGTCTCCACTGACAGGGATGATGGTATAGTGAAGGGTGCCACAGGTGCTAGAAGCACACCACCAGCTGTAAATTATATCAGGCAAATTTGTCTGCACCAGCTTCTGCAGCAAAAAAAAAAACAGTCACTGCCACCCGCATGCCTAGCGTCTTACTTCTAGCCTGTCCAAGCTGCTGGCTTTACATCTCCTGCCTTTCCGTCTGGTGTATTCAGACCCGTTCTGTGCATTTGCAGAATGTGCTGTACCCCAATGACAGGTTCCCAGTTGCTATTTATTTGCACGCAAGGCCATTACAGCTCTGTATCATCACATGGAAGGCAATGCTGTGGCATCTTTGGGCAGTCTGCCGCAATCTCCACCTTACCGCCGATTTGTGGTCCAGCAAGCATGTTCCGGGACACTATATTTCATTCACAGCACACTGGGTAACTCTGCTTGCAATTAGGAAGGATGTAGGACAGGGCTCAGTGCTGGAGCTTGTTTTGCCACCACGTTTTCATACACCCGGTGGTGATGATGTGAGATTTGTCAGCTGTGCCCCCCTCCACCTCCATGCCCTCCTCTGCTGAATTGTCCTTTGAACCATCAGTACCCACTAAGCGTTCAAGGAGCTATTTAATGAGTCAGGCTAAAAGATGCCATGAAGTGCTTCAGCTGGTCGGGAACAGGAGCCACACCGGAGCATCGATTCTTTCAGCTCTGCAGCGAAATGGCCTGAGGTGGTTCACGCCATGCTAGCTTGAGTCAGGAATGGTGGTGTGTGATAATGGCACTAGCTTTCTGTCTGCCCTTTGATAGGGAAAGTTGACACATGTGCCATGTTTGTCACGTGTCCTCAATTTGGTGGTGCAGCATTTTTTGTCTAAATGAAACTGGCAGGGAAGGGTTAAAAACTTTTTTTATATGATCCTATTTACACACCATGGCTAAAAAAAGGTTTTTAAATTGCCTATCCTATTTCAGATAGGCAATAATAGCTTAGAATGGCATCCAAACGATATACTGTGGTTCCACCTCAACAAGCACCTTCCCACCTCAACTTTACTTCAAATAAGTTAATTACCATATGTCTTGTGATGAAAAAGAAAAAAAGAACACTACCAGTAGTAACACCCAGGATCTGAACTTTATTACATCTGAAAAAAGTTCACCAGACACTTATTTGCAATAAAGTATATCATACAAAGCACACAAAGCCACCGGGATCTCACCACCATCCTAGGCCACCAGTCTGATGTCACTTCCACACCCATCAATTCCTGTTAATACCAAACCACATCCTATCATAGTTTACACTGGAATGGAGTGTAAAGCCTCGTACAAACGATTGGATTTCCATCCAACTTTTCTGTGGATTTTGGTCCGAAGGGCGTTGGCCGTGAACTTGTTCTGCATTCACACGGCCCAACATTTTCAGCAAACATTTACCAAATTACGTGGTTTTTCAGCTCTTTAGCGCCACTCTTTGGGAAACGTCTGCTATTGTTGTCTGATGCTTGGCATTAGTTCTGAACATGCGTGTTTGTAATTTGGATGTTAGTTGTACGGGCTTCCGAACACACGATCGGATAAACCGACGTAACAGATTTATTGCCCAACAATTGGTGAGCATGAACAGCCAACTTTTTGAAGATATATTTTCGCGCCAAAATAATATAAATGTGGAACATAGAAATACTGCAATTAAAATTGGAATAGAGCTGCTCCCCTAATAAAATATAAAAGGTGATACCTCATAAAGTTTTAGTGAATAGGTGATAGGTAGGGGGCGCTGTGGTAACAGAAATAATGTCTATTTAATGGCAAAAATATTGTTATACTAAAATAAACAAATAAATCTGATCAATATGTGATAACAATTACAAAACTCATGTGATATAAAATAAAAAATATTCAAAATATATCAACCAAAACTAAATTACAAAGAACTAGTTGGGTCAATAATGAAAGAAAAGATCCACAAAAGAACCTCTAATTAAAGAGTGATGTGCTCCCAAAACCATATATCAGAGAAAAATATATTTGTGATAATGATAATGTCCATATATTCCTAAGATAGTGGTAAACCACTAATAAACACAGGAGTGAATCTTCTAAATGGTTCAGAAAATAAACGTGCAATCTTCTCATGGACGGCAGTGCTTCAGATATTCCTTCCACCAATAACGCAAAACGACACCCAAAAGTGCAAATAATAAATGCGCTTACCAAAGCGATTAGACTCCTTTAACTAAAAAGAGAGTGAAAAACGCTTGTGCAGTTGTTAATGTCTGCAAACATGTAGTGCGTCCTCCAGTGGTTAAACATAGGCAAATCTTCTTCCAGTAATCTCATAAATGGAATAAAAAACAGAAAAAAGCTCCATAGTGCAACCGGTTTTTATTTTAAAATTATAAAACAGATCATGGGCCAAGTGGCCACTTACATTAAAAGGTGCCCATCCCGGCACTGGGTCTGCGGGCCTTGAATAGAGGAGGTGGCAAACCTCAATCTGCGTGTGGCGTGTGTCTCCTCTCGCCTCGCCAGCTCACAGGGTCGGATGATGGGAAATGAGTAAAAAGCGTGACCAGGCTACGCCGCCGACGATCGTTTCGTAAAAACGTCTTCAGGGGGGCGTGCCTGGTTACTGGGGTCACGTTTACTTATTTGGAAGGGACCGGAAATGATCCAAATTGATTGACACACAATCCGGCCAATTACAGCGCGGTTGCGGTTTAATATGAAGCCCGGAAATGGCCGAAGCTGATGGACAGATGCTGCAGCCAATTGCAGTGCAGTATCAAGACACTGGGAAACGGAATGGACAAAAATTGACACAAGTTATGGCCAATTACGGCGCAGTCCCAGTGCTGGCTTGAGCACTTACATCTAATGCCCCGTACACACCATCACTTTATGTGATGAAAAAAAATGACGTTTTTAAAAACGTCACTTTAATTGACCGTGTGTGGGGGAAAACGTCGTTTTATGTCTTCTAAAAAACGACCAAAAAAAATTGAAGCATGCTTCAATTTTATGTGTCGTTTTTCAAAACGTCAACTTTTACTTCACAGAAATTGACCGTGTGTAGCAAAAACGTCGTTTAAAACAACGTTTTTTCACCCGCGCATGCCCAGAAGCTACTTGTGAAGTGAGCTTCAATGGAAAAAGTGGTGAGAACGTAACCTTGCTTTGCTAGAACATTGTGAGAAAACGATGGTGTGTAGGCAACTTCGTCTTTGAAAATTGAAGTTTCAAAAACGTCATTTTTTACTTCACAGAAAATGTCGTTTTTTTTCATCACATAAAGTGATGGTGTGTATGCGGCATTAGAATCAATGAAAAAAACAGCATTGCCTGACAACACCATCTAATTCATAAATAACTTCCTTCCTGATGTTATACAGGTTTTCTACTAGATCTCTATCTAAAAGAAGGATGGGAAATTAATTTTAATACATATGACAGCGATTAACTAATAATGAAAATACAAAGTAGGAAATAATGAATAATGGCTGTCTTCTAATTAAAATCCACAAGATGGCACCCTATCGCACACCTCTATCAAACACTGCAGAAACTCATAGAGGAGTCTAATCGCAGGGTAGGAAGGAAATGTAGGAATCATTTAATAGGAGAAGCACACCAAATTAAATGGCAGAATAGATTTTGATCCCCTAGAGACTAAGGACAACAAAACCCCTTAGGTCTAATTGTCTGAAAATCACAAAGGATACATATCCATATGGGTATGGCTGCCCCAACTGGAAAAAAATATATACATTGCGATAATAGACATATGAATATAATATATAAATGGAAAATAAAAAGAAATAAGGGGGCCCACATGACAGTGAATTGGCCTGCCAGACCAACTCGCATTATTGAATATGGTAGATCTAGACCATATCATTAATACAAATCAATGACCTCATTAGGGATTCGAAGATTGAATAGATATACCTAGTTGGACTGTGTATATATAAAGGGGGCATCCATAAAGCTCAGCCAACTTTTGTTGTCGTTAATTCAGCCAATAATTGTCTGATGGAGCATATACACGTCTG